>NW_020185336.1:12933476-13060989 GCF_003031525.2 Neophocaena asiaeorientalis asiaeorientalis | reverse complement strand
CAGGCTCTGGACGTGCAGGCTCAGCGGCCATGGCTCACAGGCCCAGCCGTTCCGTGGCATGTGGGATCTTCCTGGACTGGGGCACAAACCCATGTCCCCTGCATCAGCAGGTGGACTCTCAATCACTGCGCCACCAGGGAAGCCCAATATCTATTTTTATATTAGGGTTTCTTGTAAAATTTCACTGGAGAAAACGATTCCATTATCAAAAACTCCAAGCTACTCACTGTCAAGTTATTTGACTAAACACAAGCCAAAGACATAGCAATACATGCATTCAAATTTTACTTGGAAAAGTCTCCTTTTAAGATAAAGTTCATACTTCAATCCACTGTGTGAAAAGAGTTTTTGTAGAAGTAGAATTTGAGCTCAGCTCTGTGGGACACAAGTAAGTTTATCTGTAAGAAAGGAGATACCAAGTATTGCTGAAAAAAGCAAAAATCTATCAGCGAATAGTAGTAAATGGCACAGAGACAGAAACTGGTAAGAAAGATTGCCTGGCTTGAGTAAGGAGAAAAAAGACACGCAAATAAGAACTGGGGTTATGGAGCAGAACAGACAGACATGACTCAGGAATCAATGTAGTGAGACTGGAAAAATCGGTACAGGATGTAAGGAAATGACATCTGTCTGCCCTTTTAACACTACCACTAAATCTTCCTATTGTGGCTCTGTCCCTCATGTTTTACTTTCTCCTTGGGATCTCCTAAAAAGGCTGCCCCAAACCGGCTCTCTACCTTAGGAAACCTACACTCCCCTTCAAGATAAGAATCAGGGCCGGGGTGAGGGGGGATGTGTGTGGATATTTTCTCTTTTTTTCTCAGCACAGCTTCAAAGGAATTTTATTCAACAAAACAAACAATAAACCCATATTAGAAGCGATCCAATAAATATTTAAAGAGCTCTAATGCTACCATCCCTAGCATACCTTTCAGGATTTGTAGGTCTGACTCCAAGAAAAAAAACAGGAACTTGCCAGAGTTCCTTACCTCTTAGCCTTTGGCCAGCTACCATTTGACAACTCATATACCATCATCAACTTATGAGTGCCTTCCTAGACATCTTGAGTCACTACAGCCTTTTCTCAGAGTCTCAGGGTCTGAGAAAAGGATTTCTTCCCCACATGAATGATGTCAGAAACGCTGTTCACCCTCTGATGAGACTGCATCGACCAAAGGAATGTAGTTTCAACTTTACAGTTAATTATAAAAATGACCAAACCATACATATAGTAAGAGATGGTCACTTCCTGCAGGTGTAAGTGCTATCAGGAAAGCAGGGGAAGAGAGAGGATAGTGTCAACACTTTTACAAATAAAGTGTCTGCCTGAAGGTCCTTGTCTTCTCTTCAGGGAAGATGATTGTTTTAAATAGAGGGAGAATGTAAAGCATCTCCTGTATTTCTAGTATCGTAATATGGTGTAAAAAATACAATTATCTTTTTATGTGTGTACGAGTCCTCCATTAGATTGAGAGTTCCTTGAGGGAACCCAGTTTATTTATTAAATTTGTGCTCCCAAAGTCTGATACACACTGTCTGACACACACTTTGTAATCACTCAGAGCCTGTTTGTTGAATCAAAGGTAAACAAAGCTATGACAAAAAAGAAACAATGGTAATAAAAATCTGACTGAATCAAAGAAAGATGAAAAGGACAATGACACTGCAAAGGAACATTCCTGTGGGCATCTCAAGTTAAACAATGACTTGATCGTCATATTAACTACTGTATTTCAAATTAACAGGGACTTTAAGTTTTGAAAAGTGCAATATATAATTTTTCTTCTATGATAGATGTACAAAGACAATTTGAAATCCTTAGTATTTCATGCCACTTTTTCTATTAATTCCAACCACTTGCCTAAAAGAGGTTACAATCAAACTTTCTATTTTATCTTAAACTGCCTTTTGGAAACTGACTTCAGTCAGTCATACTTGAGTTAACTCATACTTGAGTTAACAAGTACTTGAAGCTTTGGCTGATGGCACTGCCCATGAAATAATCTATACACAGTATTTTTTTTTTAATGTCTGAACAGCAATGCTTCTTTTACTACAGTGGAACTAAACTGTGATCCACTAAACCATGTAGGAACCTCAGGAGACACTGAGGGGGAGGTTTAGAAAAGCAACTTGGCTTACTTTCACCAGAGAAGTTGTCAATCAGAAAACAATGGGCTTCCAGGAAAGATCTCCCTTGAAGAGTTCCACAGTTGTTAAGTTTGAAAATCATTTGTCTTATTCTATTTTGCCTTTTTTTCCCACTATGACAAGATTAAAGTCTTCACAACAATAAAAAGTGAAGGTCTCACTGCAGCAAAGGAAGACATCATTAGGTGTTCCAAAAGCAGACGCTGTGAACCCCAACATTATGCTTCCTAGGTTTATAGCAGTCAGCAATGTTAAACTACCAAGAAAAAAGTTGAATGAAATTATGGAAATACATATTTGAAGACTATCTAAGGGTCAAAATCTATAAAGTTTTTTAGCTCTCTGTGAAAGGAAGGTACTTATACATCATATTTGACTTCTGAACACATTTTTGGAATCACATAATATACCAAAATAGGGCACTTTCTAAACTTTCCCCATAATTAGAAAATTGTAACTATGAAACAGGTGCAATATTCTGTATAACTGGCAATTTGCAGCCATGCGTTTTTTTCATTCCACTAAATCCTAAAACTCTACCTAGAATTAACTACTGCTACAAAAATATTTATTTTAGCCAGCTTGGTTTACTGTTTTTCTAAAGCCACAAGTTAAGTTCTCATACCCAATCCATCTTTTTCTCACTCCATAGTCACTGACGACCCCCCAAGAAGTAAAACAGGTGTTCTGGACTGTTTTGAAATCCTGGGGTTTTCCTTTTCATACCCTAAGGCAGAACACCTTATAGAACTTGCACTATCCATGGATAGTGTAACACTTCCAACTATCATAAATAAATCCTGAAGCCGTGCGATCAGGGGTTGGGCGCATCTATATATAAGCGAGATAAAATAGGTTCTTCCTATTGAACCGGGACAAGTTGAAGTCTCTGTAAGTGCTGAGCTGCCCTAGACAACAGGGTCTGCTGCATCACTTTTAACCGCGGGGCGGGGGAGTGGGGAGGGGGGGGACACAAGACTCAACCAGCTCTAGAGGGAGCTGGAAGTTCTGTGTCATCAACTCCGTAATTGCTCAATTAGTTCGGTCTCCAGAGAACCCCAGGCTCCTCCCTATTCCTGTGCCTGGCAAGGGGAACGGTCCTCTTTCGGGGTCCCCAACCTCAGGTGGGCTGGGGACACTCCCCTGGCAGCTAGGGACGCGCCGAGGTTGCCCCCAGAAAAATCCCGGCTGCCAGGCAGCGGCGACGCCGCACCTTCCTCCCGCTTTGCTAGGCTTTCCAGTCCCCGGAGTCGCCACCGCCCACTTTCTAGCACAACAAACAACGGCTTGGGGCCCCGGCCCAGCACTTACCCACATCTTGCTCGAAGTGGTTGGCGGTGAACAGAGGCATCTCGCCGGCGCCCGAGCCCGAGTTGCTGCGGTCAGGCTGAGGCTCTGCAGCTGCTCCGGGCTGGGGTACCCACGGCCCCGGCTTCCTAGACGGCTCGGCTCCAGTCGCGTCCGGCACTTCCGCCACCACACCTGCCCCACTCCTGCCTGACGGACCAGCTCCAGGTCCGCGCTCCGCCCTTGCGCTCCGCCCCGACCTCTCCTCCCGGTATGAGGTCCCACCAGCCGCGGGCATCTTCTCAGCGGCCCTGTAGCCGCCGCCCTCCGGGAGGAGGCGGCAGCCCTGATCCGAAGCCCCCGTAGGGGTCAGGCGGCCGCCGAGGCCACCTTTCCATCGCTAGGACCCCGGCAAGCCATAGAAGGGGGGCCCTTCAAGGCCGGAAGTTGTCGAGCCTATAACTTGGCGACGCCAGAGGACCGGAAGCTGCAATGCCGGCGGCAGTTCTGCAGGGGGCGAGGTGATCTGGCATTTCCTGCGTAGGGCTGCTGGTTCCGACGGCCAAGTTCCCTCCAGTTTAGTTCCTTCCTAAGATATGGGCTAGTCGCACGCGGCTGAGGGCCCGCGGCTACGTTCGCGTCACAGTCCCGTTGCCCTGGAAACGGATGGAGCCTCACTGGTTTCGAGAGTTGGCGAAGGGTTTGGCTCCGCTCCTGGCGGTTCTGGGGTTACACTCTCCTCGGCGCCTAAACCCCGCCAGAATAACCACCGTGGAAATCGGGACTCCTCACTTTTCGCTTTCCATCGTGCTCTTACACTGAAAACACTGCTCGACTGTCCCTGCCTTCAAATTGCTGACAGTTTTATGGGGACAGTGTATAGCATATACGTGACAGTACATGACGGTTCTGATATGCAATCGCGGTCACAAACTCAAATTCCCATCGGAGACAGCCAGGTATTGAAATGAGTGTGTAAGTGCAAGCACCCTTCCCACCCACACGCTCCCAAACCCTCTTAACCCTGTTTTATTTTTCTATGGCATTTATCACTTCCTAATATAGAATTATGTTTTCTGTCTCTCCTCTTTAGACTATAAACTCCATGATTATTTTTGTTCACTGCTGTACCCCCAGCATCTAAAACAGTGTCCAGCAAGTAATAGGTGCTCAGTAAATACTTTTCAAATCCAACCAAACAGTGCATGGCACCTACCAGTAAACTTAAGCTATTTGTTGAAGTGTGGGCTCTACTAGAGTTTCCAGTTTTTCAATGATTTTTTTTTTTTTTTTTGCGGTACGCGTGCCTCTCACCGCTGTGGCCTCTCCCGTCGCGGAGCACAGGCTCCGGAGGCGCAGGCTCAGCGGCTATGGCTCACGGGCCCACACGCTCCGCGGCATGTGGGATCTTCCCGGACCGGGGCACGAACCTGTGTCCCCTGCATCGGCAGGCGGACTCTCAACCACTGCGCCACCAGGGAAGCCCTCGATGATTTTTTTTAATGTTACGAATTACTTCAACATTTTTAATAATGGGCTAAACAAGACCATTTTACAACCTCTGTGTAAAGACTTGATACAAAAGAGAGAGAACCATTATACATGGAATAGTTCAGAAAGGTTGTTGCATTTTATATCATAAAGATAGGTTCACAAATAAGGAGGAAACATCAGCAGGTGAAAGGAGCTGATTTTCAAAAACCATTGAACCTAGGATGTTCAAGATATGTTTGGAGACTTTCTAGGTGAATTTGTCTAGGATTAAGGCTTAGTGTTGGAATGGAAAACAAGGGTAGATAGAGATAGGAGGAAACAGATTGGGAAGAGCCTTAAGGAGCAAGCTAAGAATTTTTAATTTTATCACGTAAGGCACTAGATAATCATTTAAAGATTTTGAGCAGCAGAGGAGTACACAAAAAAGAGTTTCCAGATAGTAATCTGACAGCAGTGTGCATGACATATATTAAGAAGCAGACCAGGCAGTGGAACAGTTTAGGAGTTACGTAGTATTTGAAGAAGAGATATTGTAGAGGAGATTGTACTGAGATAAGAGCAAAGGTCTGAGGATTTGTCTTTGGAAACTATTCACATTTTAAAGAGATTCCTTTAGCTCCTCCACATCTTTAATAGCAAGCATGTTCAAGAATCTATGGGTTGGGCTTCCCTGGTGGCGCAGTGGTTGAGAGTCCGCCTGCCGATGCAGGGGACACGGGTTCGTGCCCCGGTCCGGGAGGATCCCACATGCCACGGAGCAGCTGGGCCCGTGAGCCATGGCCGCTGGGCCTGCGCATCCGGAGCCTGTGCTCCGCAACGGGGGAGGCCACAGCAGTGAGAGGCCCACGTACTGCAAAAAAAAAAAAAAAGAATCTATGGGTATTTACTCATCTGTGCATATACTCAGTCTCTTGGTGAATCCAGTTAACAAAATTTTTAATAGTCACCAAGAGCCAGGCCCTGTGTTAGAAACAAGAAGATACAAAGATTGTTCATTGTTACTTCACCTAATGAAGTTATTGAAGAAGTAAAAGATATGTCAATGGCAGCCCACAAGTTCTGGTGTGCAAAATTTCTGTTGTACAACCTCTTTTGAGCCCCAGTCTCCCTGATAACAAAATAATCTCATCAATTTCAGTTAAATTCTGTCTCTTTAGGTGCTTTTGTTGTTGTTATTATTATTTTGGGTTTACACTCAACAAATCTACATCCTTACCTCACACCACTTGCTCTGAACATACACCAAGATCCATCCTCAGGTATGTTCTTCCAACTCTGCCAGTCTGTATTTGGTGAATAACCCTTTTTATTGCAAAACAGGGACAGTGCTTCCCCAGTCAAGACATGATGAAACTTGACTCTAGTTATTCGTCTAGAAAAACTGAAGGGGGTTGTGGGAAATCTTTTTTTCTTTTTCTCCCTCGCAAAAGATTAATGAACATGACCTCCTCCCAGTACTTCAGTGAATAAGGATTGAGGTCAGCAGGGAAAGCAATGGTTTGGTTCTTTCTGGATCAAAAGGGAAATCTTGAAAGGGAAAGTAGCATTTTGGAAGGCATCTTCCTCAGATGAGGTTTCTCCATGGTCTTCGGGCAAAGGGAGGTCACTATCCTCTAGCAGGGGCAAGCACACCACTTCTGTCAGTCCAGAGGATTGAGGTGAATCTATCAGCTCAAAGTTCTCAAGAGTATCCACCCAGATATCCCCATCATCCTAGGTCTCAGGGTCTCCTTCTTTCCCCTGCAGAGTCCTGACTTTACATTATGCTATGGGTTATGAATCCAACCTTCTTTTAAATTCTGCTACTCTCACAATCAGGTCCTGAGTCTGATTTTTTTTTTTTAATTGTAATCCATCCCTCTGGCCCTCCCCTCTGGCCATAGCAAATAAAGCTAGCTAGCTTTCTCTCTCTCTCTCTCTCTCCTTCTCTCATTTTTCTCTTTGTATTTCAGTTTGGATAATTTCTCTATGTGTCTTTAGGATGAGTGGTATGTTATTTTTCATTAATTTCCAAAGCATTCAGTTTGAGTGTTTTTTAAATAAACTTTTTATTTTGGAATAATTTTAGATTTACAAGGAAGTTACAAAGATAGTACAGAGAGGTCTCATTTACCCCTCAGCCCTTTTTCCCACTGTTAACATCTTACATCTCCATGGTATATTTGTCAAAACTAAGAAACTAACATTAGTTCATTGCTATTAACTAAACCACAGATTTATTTGGATTTTACCAATGTTTACGTTAATGGCCTCCTTTTTTTTTTTTCCAGGATCCAATCCAGGTGTGCCAGGTGTCCCCAAGGTCACCCCCAGTTTCAATGATTCATTGGGACTCATAGGACTCAGCATATAGTCATCCTCATGACTGTATTTTATTACAACTAAAGGATACAAAACAAAATCAGCAAAGGGAAAAGGCACATAGGGTAAAGTCTGGAGGTGCGAGCTTCTAAGAGTTCTCTCTCAAGGAAGGCACACAGGACATGCTTAAATCCTCCAACAATGAGTCGTACAACAATGTCATCTACCAGGTAAGCTCATTGCAAATTCAATGCCCAGGGATTTTACCGGGGTCTAGTCACACAGGCACCCTCTACCTAACATGCACCCATGTTTCCAGACTCTCAGAAGGAAAGCAGGTGGTCAGCATAAACCACATTGTTTGTACAGTTTAGACACCATGAGCCATTCTTACCAGGGAAATTGTGGGAACTCTCCCAAAATCTAAGTTCCCAGATGCCAGTCAAGGGCCAACTTTGCAAGCAAGACTTTCCTTTTTTTTTTTTTAATTTATTTTTTATTGAAGTATAGTTGAATTACAATCTCATGTTAATTAACTGCTATACAGCAAAGTGACACAGTTATACATATATATACATTCTTTTTCATATTCTTTTCCACTATGGTTTATCACATGATATTGAATATAGTTCCCTGTGCTATACAGTAGGACCTAGCTGTTTATTCATTCTATATATACCAGTTTGCGTCTTCTAATCCCAAAGTCCCAATCCAACCCTCTCCCGCCGCCCCCCCGCATGGCAACCGCCAGTCTATTCTCTATGTCCCTGATTCTGTTTCTGTTTCATTGATAGGTTCATTTGTGTTGTATTTTAGGTTCCACATGTAAGTGATATCATATGGTATTTGTCTTTCTCTTTCTGACTTACTTCACTTAGCATGATCATTTCTGATTGCTTTTTTAAATTTAACTATAATTGATTTACAATACTGTGTTAGTTTCAGGTGTACAGCTTCAGGTTCTTTTCCATTATAGATTATGACAAGATACTGAATATGGCTACCTGTGCTATACAGTAAATCCTTGTTGATTTACTTTATATATAGTGGTGTGGCAAGCAGGCCTTTCTAAGGATAGTGGTCTCAGGCCTGCTATGTTAGCCGTTTTCTGCATACCAGAGTATCACAATTCATTTGGTTGTCATGTCTCCCTAGTCTCCTCTGGTTTGTGACAGTTTCTCAGTCTTTCCTTGTTTTTCATGACCTTTACAGTCTTGAGGAGTGCTGACCAGATATGCTGTAGATTGTCTCTGAATCTAAGTTTGTCTGATGTCTTTCTCATGCTTAGATGGGTGTTGTAGGATTTTGGAAAGTATATCACAGAGGTAGAGTGTCCTTATCACATTATTGTAAGGAGTACATGATATCTGGTGATGGTAACTTTTAGCACTTAGTAAATGTAGCATTTGCCAAGTTCCTCCACTTAAAAGTTAATATTTTTCCCTTTCCGTACTCTGTTCTTAGGAAGCAGGTCACTGAGTCTAGCCCACCCTCAGGGGGAAGGGAAGGCATTAAGCTTTACCTTCTGTAGAGGGGAATATCTAAGTATATTTTTGGAATTTTTCTATAAGGAAAATTTGTCTCTTTTATCCTATTTACCCATTTATTAAATTGTTTATAGCAGTATGAACTCATGTATATTTATCTTATACTTTGAGT
Organism: Neophocaena asiaeorientalis asiaeorientalis; assembly: GCF_003031525.2. NCBI lineage: Eukaryota > Metazoa > Chordata > Mammalia > Artiodactyla > Phocoenidae > Neophocaena > Neophocaena asiaeorientalis. Next base: position 13,052,097 of record NW_020185336.1, on the reverse strand, counting down.
TATAACCCAATAATACTTTTTTTTTTTTTTGCTCTTTTCTTGTTTGTGTTTGCTCAAAGTGTTCCATCTTTGGTCACTGGGAGTTCTTTCAGTTGACTTCTATGTCCCTTTGATGTGTTACTATTTTTGTTAGCATTTCTTTACTTTCCTGGTACTATAAGATGCTCTAGGCTCATCTTGTGTATTCTCTGCTGCATTCTTAGAATCAACCGTTTCTCGGAGGCAACCTGGTTCTGACGTTCTCTTTAAAGGCTGCCATAGAAGATTCCTAGCCTTCATGATGCCTTAAGTAGAGAACTGGCTAACCTGAGCTTGTTATTTCCTTCCTGAAGCACATTAACAGTAATTAACAACAGCCATCCAATTCCACAGTTTTTATAACTGTCTTCACCTCTCTCAAATGCTAGAGCTATTATAGAAGCCAGTGCATGCCCTTCTACCTGTACCCAACTCCAATTTACCATGATCTTAGTAATTGTGATGCTGCGGAAGTAGTTCTCAACATTTGGCATCAGAACCACCTGGAGGATTTGCTAAAAACACAGATTGCTGGACCCCACTGCAGAGTTTCTGATTTAGTAAATCTTGTGTGGAGCACAAGTTAAACCCTACCCAGGTAAACATAAAACTTCACACAAAAGGCCTATTCTCCTCAGTTCCTTTTACCCAGTATATCATGTCTGGCTTTTAACCAAAGCTCACAAAGCATACTAAAAGACAAAAACCAAAACAAAACAGTTTGAAGAGCAAGCATCAGAACTAGATTCAGACATGACAGGGATGTTAGACATTTCTTCAACCTGGCTTAATTTCTGCCGGGTTGGTTAGGCTCTGGTGAAACCCTACTTAGTTAGGCTCTGGTAAAACCCTAGTTTAGGTTAGAATCTAGGGTTTTACCAGATTCTAAAATAATAATTTCTCTTGAAGACAGGCCTCCTTGAAAAGAATAGAATGCTCTGGACTTATTTCAGAATGGCTACTTTCCTCCTCCCCCTGCCAGAAGCACAAGGGGATTTTCTCTGATCTTCCTTGTGGGAACATGATAGGGCTCCTAGAGGTAAAACTTACAATAATGGGGGGGCCTCCCTGTTACTGGGTCCTCATGAAGTGTTTAACTCTCAGACTTATCCACAGTGAGCCTCCAGCAGTTCATCAATCACAGTTCAGGTTTCCCTACCCCAGTACTTGTTCCAGCAGAGGCTTCTGCTCTAATAAGCTGTGATTCTCTATATCTGCCTGTCTGTCTCTCCAACTTTGGGGGCAGCAGTTTGCCCTGTGACCTCAGATCTCTGAGGGAGCTAAAAAGAGTTGTTGATTTTCAGGTCAGCTTTTTTTTCTTATTGTGTGGACCAGAGTGACAACTCCTAAGCTTCTTGGATTCTAGACCAGAAACCAGAAGTTGGCTCTCTTTTTTTCTCTCTTTTCTATCATAGGCATTACAGTGTTTTGGACCTACATACTAGAAACCTTAGAATAAGCTCTAACTCTGCTTCTATTTTTCCAGTTTTTAAAAACCTAATTGTTTCACTTCTTTCTTCAAACTTTCTTTTTGCTGTCCACCCACCCCCTCCCTTTGGCATCGCCTCTATTGTATCCCATGCTCTTTTCCTCCACGCCTTCCAATTCTTCCCTTTGAGAAAGAGCACCCAATAGAAGGGGCTGGGATCTACTTCATGCTCTGTTAACTGAGTCATGAACCTATAAGGCTACGTCTCTCCCAGAGAGGGAGCCTTTTTCTTTTAAAGACATCATATGGGCTAGCCTATCCCTGCCCACAGAACAACTTAATTATCCTGAAACACCACCTTTATGGTTTTGTTCCCTCAAGAACCTACTGGATTTGCCTGCCACAGAAAATTCAATCTGGGCTGTCACTGTCTGTGGTAAATAACTCATTTTTCCCTACCCAATAACCTTATTTTCCATGGCTTAAAGCATCAGTTTTTGAAATCAGGTGAATTTTCACAGCCTTGCCACTGACTATGTGACTTTGGGAAAATACTTAAGTTCTAGGAACCTCAGTTTTCTTATTTGTAAGTATAACTTCATAAGTTTGCTATGAAGATTCAACGGGATTATGAGAGCTTTTCATATAGTATGTGCTCGGTAGCATTTACAGCATTTACAAAAGGAAGTTTTGCAATGATAGATGTGTTTTCTATTTGCACTGTTCAATATAGTAGCCACTAGGCATCTGTGGCTATTGCTCACTTGAAATGTGTCTGAATTTTAAATTTTATTTCATTTAATTAATTTAAACTTAAATAGCCACATGTAGCTAGTGGCTAGCATTTAAGACAGAGCTAGCACTAGTAAACATTGTGAAAATCAGTTGAAGGAAATAGAAGTGTCTTTTGTCTGTATTACTTGTGTCTCACGATACTTCCCTTTCCAGAAATGCGTGCTTTCTTCATTCACCTATCTTCATCTTTTACCTCTTTTCATTTTTCACATCTGTAAATTTAAGGCCCAATTCAACACCCATCTTCTCAAGAAGCATTCCTCAGTTGGTCACAATTCACGTCTTTCACTTCTCTGAAACTTTTGTTGAACAGATGGTCAACACTGCACTACTTAGCACTTAATATTCTTCTGACCTATCTTGTGCAATAGTTGTAACTCCCCAAGAGCATAATATAAGGATCTGTGTGGTTTTTGATTCTGTGCCCCTCCAAGGCAAATAGCCCATTACTTAAAATATGTAAACACTGCATTATGGACTGAATGTTTGTGTCTCCCCCAAATTCATATGTTGAAATCTAGTCACCAATGTGATGATATTTTGAGGTGGGACCACTGGCAGGTAATTAAGTCATGAGAGTGTGGCCCTCACTAATGAGATTAGTGCCCTTATAAGAAGAGGCCAGAGAATCTAGCACACTCTCTTTCTGCCATGTGAATATACAATAAGTCAGCAGTCTGCAACCCAGAAGAAGATCCTCTCCAGAACCTGACCATGCTGGCACCCAGATCTCAGACTTCCAGCCTCCTGAACTGTGAGAAATAAGTTTCTGTTGTTTATAAGCTACCCACTCTCTGATACTTTGTTTTAGCAGCATGAACTAAGACACACTGAGTAACCCTGTTTGATTTATTACTTGTCCTTTACCTCTCTGATTCATTCTTCTCACCTTCCAATTCCCGCTACCAATTAGGCTGAAAGAAGTGCCCAAATATCCAATAAAATACTTACTTATCTTTTTCTATTCTACCTTTGTGTTACTTTATTCTCCTCACTCCTGCAAAATGAATAAAAGCATATTTTCAGGTACGTTACATTTTTCCCATTTAATTTAGTTAAACATTGGGTGCCTACTATTTACAAAATATTAGTGGTAGGGACAAGAATTGATGATGGAGACTTCCCTGATGGCACAGTGGTTAAGAATCTGCCTGCTGGGGCTTCCTTGGTGGTGCAGTGGTTAAGAACCCACCTGCTTGGGCTTCCCTGGTGGCGCGGTGGTTGAGAGTCCACCTGCTGATGCAGGGGACACGGGTTCATGCCCCGGTCCAGGAAGATCCCACATGCTGCGGAGTGGCTGGGCCCGTGAGCCATGACTGCTGAGCCTGCGCGTCTGGAGCCTGTGCTCTGCAACGGGAAAGGCCACAACAGTGAGAGGCCCGCGTACGGCAAAGAAAAAAGAATCTGCCTGCCAATGCAGGGGTCACGAGTTCGAGCCCTGGTCCAGGAAGATCCCACGTGCTGCGGAGCAACTAAGCCCGTGCACCACAACTACTGAGCCTGTGCTCTAGAGCCTGCAAAGCCACCGCAATGAGAAGCCCGCGCACCACAAAAAAGAGTAGCCCCCGCTGCCACACCTAGCAGCAACAAAGCCTGCATGCAGCAACAAAGACCCAACGCAGCCAAAAATAAATTTAAAAAAAATGACATGGGTTCGACCCTGGTCCAGGAAGATCCCACATGCCACGGAGCAACTAAGCCCGTGCACCACAACTACTGAGCCTGTGCTCTAGAGCCTGCAAAGCCACCGCAATGAGAAGCCAGCGCCCCACAAAAAAGAGTAGCCCCCGCTGCCACACCTAGCAGCAACAAAGCCGGCATGCAGCAACAAAGCCCCAACGCAGCCAAAAATAAATTTAAAAAAAATGACATGGGTTCGGCCCTGGTCCAGGAAGATCCCACGTGCTGCGGAGCAACTAAGCCCGTGCACCACAACTACTGAGCCTGTGCTCTAGAGCCTGCAAAGCCACCGCAATGAGAAGCCAGCGCCCCACAAAAAAGAGTAGCCCCCGCTGCCACACCTAGCAGCAACAAAGCCGGCATGCAGCAACAAAGCCCCAACGCAGCCAAAAATAAATTTAAAAAAAATGACATGGGTTCGGCCCTGGTCCAGGAAGATCCCACATGCCACGGAGCAACTAAGCCCATGCACCACTACCAAGCCTGTGCTCTAAAGCCCACGAGCCACAACTTCTGAAGCCCACATGCCTACAGCCCATGCTCTGCAACAAGAGAAGCCATCACAATGAGAAGCCCGTGCACAGCAAGAAAGAGCCAATGCAGCCAAAAAACAAACAAACAAACAAATAAATTAAAAAAAAAAAGAGTTGATGATGGGGGCATGAAAATGATATAACTGCTCTCGAATGAGTTATATTTAGAAGAGGAGAGTGATTTATGAAAACGATTGATTAATGGAAGAGAATACACAGGAAAAAGGGAATTACCAACTGTTGGTGGAATATAGACCAATAGTATTTTGGTATGTAGCTATTTAAAATATTTTAGTTGCCTAGTTGAGGGTAGTTAGCCTAACAAATTTTGGTGTCTGGGATGCTTCCGATTGTAATTAAGAAATTTTATCTTGAACTAAACTCTCACAAATTGGATAGGTTGAATCCTTAGCAAAATAAAGAGAAACTACGTATGGACAGTATAGAAAAAAATCATTTTGAAAATCAGCTTATGAAAAAGATAACATGGTCCACTATACTGTATATAAATAAATAAATAAACATAAATAAATTTTAAAAATAAAAATTTGTCACTAGAAAAAAATTTATTAAGCTTAGAACAAGAAAAAGGTAACCTGGAAAAGTAAGGGATAAACAAATGATAATAACATTAAAAATCATGTTAAAAGGGTTGGAGAAGAAAAACAGAGGTACAAATTCAGGAAATTCTGTGTGTGCACATGTGTGTATGTTTTTTTAAGAAAAATACTGAGGAGGTTTATCTTAAAAGCCCATGGCAAACATTTAGAGAAGAGCTAACACCTGTCCTTCTCGAACTCTTCCAAAATATAGCAAAGGGAGAAACACTCCCAAACTCATTCTATGAGGCCACCATCAACCTGACACCAAAACCAGATAAAGATGACACAAAAAAGGAAAACTACAGGCCAATATCACTGATGAACATAGATGCAAAAATCCTCAACAAAATACTAGCAGACAGAATCCAGCAGCACATTAAAAGGATCATGCACCATGATCAAGTGGGGTTTATCCCAGGAATGCAAGGATTCAATATACGCAAATCAATCAATGTGATACACCATATTAACAAATTGAAGAAGAAAAACCATATGATCATCTCAATGGATACAGAAAAAGCTTTTGACAAAATTCAACACCCATTTATATTAAAAACTCTCCAGAAAGTAGGCATAGAGGGAACATACCTCAACATAATAAAGGCCATATATGACAAATCCACAGCCAACATCGTTCTCAATGGTCAACAACTGAAAACATTTCCATCACATGTATACAATGGAATATTGCTCAGCCATAAAAAGAAACAAAACTGAGTTATTTGTAGTGAGGTGGATGGACCTAGAGTCCGTCATACAGAATGAAGTCAAAAAGAGAAAAAATAATACTGTATGCTAACAGATATATATGGAATCTTAAAAAAAAAAAAAGGTTCTGAGGAACCTAGGGGCAGGACAGGAATAAAGACGCAGATGTAGAGAATGGACTTGAGGACACGGAGAGGGAGAAGGGTAAGCTAGGACGAAGTGAGAGAGTGTAAAAAAAAAAAAAGGCCCATGGCCATAAAGGCCTAGCTCACAGGACTCTCAGCAGGATTGGTTGATTCTATTCAGTAATATTGCTTATTGAAAATACAGTTGAAGAGTGGTATAATGTAATTACACCAAAAATTAGCTTTTTACTTCATAACTAACTTAAAACTGGAGAATTATTTATTTCTCCTTTTATCATCTTTATTACCATGCCCTGCACAGTAGGTGGCGGCATTGTTTAACTTCCTATCAACAGAATGGCCTTAACTACAAAATACAGAAGCAAATATTGAAACAAATTGCAGGAACCCAATTTGGCCAATTTGAAACATTGCCCTTTCTATCTACCTTAAAAAGTTATATGCCGCCTGCCGATGCAGGGGACACGGGTTCGTGCCCCGGTCCGGGAAGATCCCACATGCTGGGGAGCGGCTGGGCCTGTGAGCCATGGCCGCTGAGCCTGCGCGTCCGGAACCTGTGCTCTGCAACGGGAGAGGCCACAACAGTGAGAGGCCCGCGTAACGCAAAAAAAAAAAAAAAAAAAAAAAAAGTTATATGAATAATACCTCATTATAGTATACCAAATTTGTATATTTCCTACATTGAGTTTAATAAAAAGTATTTGCTGACAAATTCATTTTGCCAATGAATGTCAATAAACCAGGATGTGCTGTTTTAAATATCAATATTTACTTATTCTTCATCACGAGACTGTAACAAATTAATTCCTTTTTAGTTTTAATGTAAAGATAGTATTTATTTTGTACTTAATTTCATTTGTGCTAGTCATTCAGCAATGTTTATTATGCCTACAATGACCAGCACTCCATGAAGCTCTGCAGAGGTAGTCAGAAGAGCAGTTATCTGGGTTGGGCACTAAAGACAGGTAAAATCTCAACATGCATTTGAGGTTTAAAACGTCACTTTCAGGCAATATACAGCCATAATTTATGCATGCTATGGAGTAGTTGGGGTTTTTTTAAAAGTTTTATTGGAGTATAATTGATTTACAAGGTTGTGTTAGTTTCAGGTGTACAGCAAAGTGAATCAGTTATACATATACATGTATCCACTCTTTTTTTAAAAAGATTCTTTTCCCATATAAGCCATTTACAGAGCATTGAGTAGAGTTCCCTGTGCTATACAGTAGATTCTTATTAGTTATCTATTTTATATATAGTAGTGTGTATATGTCAATCCCATTCTCCCAATTTATCCCTCCCCCCCTTACCTACTGGTAACCATAAGTTTGCTTTCTACGTCTATGACTCTACTTCTGTTTTGTAAATAATTTCATCTGTACTCTTTTTTTAGAGTTCACATCTAAGCACTATCATATGATATTTGCCTTTCTCTGTCTGACATACTTCATTCAGTATGTGGAGTAGCCATTTTTAGTTATTCTAAAATTTACCTCTTTTAGCTTTAAAGGGTGCAGCCTAATTTTAGTATTCAGAATTTATTATTTTTATATCCTCCTAAGATCCTATATTTTTAAATCTTTCTTTTTCTAAAATAAGAGATATTTTTAAAAAAATAACTGTCTTTGTCTCTTGTCCCATTTGGGTTCCCTTTTTGATCCTTTCATAATCACTGTACTGTTACTTAAAGTGAAACATTCCAAGTAGAGATATACCAGGTAGGATTATATTTTCATTTTTGGTTTCCAATAATTTCTTGAGGATCTTGAGTGTGAACCAACAGCTTTAGGAAGCCAACTTCAAAATTCTAAGATCTCTTTCTTGGTCATAATTAATACATGCCTTTTAACCTAGCATGCAGCAGCTTAGGTTGCTTTTTCCCAAATGTCTTATTTTATTCTTACTTTAGTCAAAGTGATCTATTCTTTCTAGTCAAGGGAAATTTTCAATTCAAGGACATTTCAGAGATTTATGTAAAGAACAAGAAATCACGTTTGTTGCAGGGAGTCACCATATTGTCCACAAGTATATTCACATTTTTAATAAGATATTTTATAGATCTCAGATTAAGCATAGAGACAGATGTCCTAAAAAAACCTTCTTTTGTTTGCACCAAAAAAAAGTTGTATGTAATATAAAATAATAACTCTTTAATGTGTTAAGAGCTACAACTTAGGATTCATTGTATCACCTGCACCTGGCTCAGCAGATGTGCAAACAACTGTTGGCTGAACAAATGCACCTGAACAGTCTCAGTGTCCTGAATCGCTCGATTCCACCCACAGGCAGGGCCTCAGACGTCCTACTGGAATCCCCGTGGCTATTGTTAAGCCTCTTGAGGAATCTTTCTTGGCGTCTCCCTCCTGCTTTCTCTTATGAACCCGCTTGTTGTACTCAGTGTCTCTGATTCCAACGTGTGCCTCATTCCCAGCATCCTCCTCTCTGCTGTGTCCCTTCTAACTGTCCCTTCAGTTAGCAACAAGTAAATTCAACACTCATATCAGTTCAACTCTCTCCCAGGCTTGCTCCAGCTTTGCTGTCAGTTCTGTGTTTCAGATCTTCCTGGACATCAAATTCTGTTACCCTCACACATTAAACCAGCCCTGGCTCATCAAGCCCCCCAACTTAATCTGGGAGGGAAATTTAGGGCAAATGTATAAACGCAAGTGTGAACTAACACATTTTAAACAATGTAGATTATTTCACTAGCTGAAGTCATTGGACTAGAAATAAAAAGGAATTCTATAAAGATGATGGGCCCAATTTAAGAAAAAATAAAGGAAGAAGTTGTAATTATCATAGGGTCAATATAACAAAGGAGGGTACACCCAAACTTACTGTAGGTCTCCCTCCTAGAGATACCAGTGCAATCCTATGGGAGAAGATCAGGGGCAAGAATTGAAAGGAGTTTTTTGAGGAGGGAGGGGGACATTTTACTATTTCTATTTATCACTCTACTAGGCTAAATTGCTTTATTCAACAAATTGAATAATAAATTTAAACATTATTGGATGCTAAAGTAGAAGTGCCATAAATAGCAAGTGACATTGTTGAGCTTACATGACAAGCAAATGTAGTGGTGGATGACCCTCCACTGTGTAAGTTATTTAAGATTTTTAAATGGAGAAGATATTCAGAAATAATGCAGAAAACATCTACTTACTTTTTAATAAAACCATACTCTAATAGCTGTGGAAATATGTTTTATGGTTCTAGTTATGTGGCACTTCACGAATATAATGACTCTTGAAAATATCCAGAAAGGAATCACCAGAGTGATAAACTATATGAGGTCTACTATCTGAAAACCAGCCAAATGAGTAAGGCTATAATTTAAGAAAGATAGACGTTAAGAAGGAATATGGTCAGAGTTCATAAACTGTAGTTCATATATACATGGCATTATTTTTGAAAAATGCTGTCATGCAATACTTCATTTGCTTATAAAAATTTAGTAAAAATTAAGCATTATAATATTCATTTAAAAAATAAACAGCACGGGGACTTCCGTAGTGGCTCAGTGGTTAAGGATCCGCCTGCCAATGCAGGGGACACGGGTTCGAGCCCTGGTCCAGGAAGATCCCATGTGCCGCGGAGCAACTAAGCCCGTGCACCACAACTACTGAGCCTGTGCTCTAGAGCCCGTGAGCCACAAATACTGAGCCCATGTGCCACAACTACTGAAGCCCATGCACCTAGAGCCCATGCTCAACAAGAAGAGAAGCCACTGTAAAGAGAAACCTGCGCACTGCCAGGAAGAGTAGCCCCCGCTCGCTACCACTAGAGAAAGCCCGCGTGCAGCAACAAAGACCCAACATAGCCATAAATAAATAAATAAATACTTAAAATTAAAAAAAAAATAAACAGCATGTAAAACCATGAAGGAGTTGATAAAGTGACAATATACCTCTTAACTAAATATTAATGTATTGTAAGTGGGTAAGATTTCTTTGTAGTTTATAAGAGGTACATTTAATGAGCATAATTTGACAAAATACTGTAATACAGTGGACAATAAACTTGAGACACTTTAAAAAAAAATTTAGGCTGGTAAAGTCCTCAAAGTTAAGTGGTTCCAAAGAAGATTAAGATCAATTTGTAGATTATATATCCATAATGAGTTGTTAGGAGAAAATAGAGGACAATGTTCTTCCAAAAACATCCCCATGGTCTAAGATTCAAATCTTAGGTGCTGAAAACTAATATCACACAAAAATCAAGTAAATTGCTCTATTCTTCTTAATACACTGTATGGGAGTCTTAACCTACTACCAAATTACTATTTTAGGACTAACCTTTAGTCGTAAGATTAACATCTTCCATATTCCAGTTAATATGAAATAACCTTTGCTTCCCAAATTCATTAGCACATTAGCAGAATCTAGGCATATCACTTATTAAAGAAATGTCAAAAGGAAACCCTAAGTGTAACAAATGAATGACTTTACCACTTTAACACTCAACACGTGTTCCCTATTCTTGCCCCCATTAGAAAATAAAATGTTCATGATCTTTTTATTCATAAAAGGATCTAGAGGTTTAAACAAAGACAAATGAAAAATACATCTTTTTCTTTAGGTAGTCTCTAAATACCTTTAATTTTTTTTTTTGGCTTATTGACTATACCTATAAGATAGGCTTATAGTCTGTCTGTAAGTATAAATCAGGTTGTGATATTGAGTTAGAGCTAAAGAAAGGAAAATATAGTTCCTAGATACTCCACCATAGTGCTTGTGCTGTGAACACAAGCACTCCTTTGATATTCAAACCAATCAATCCCTCGTCCGTACCCACTTCAGCCTCCTTTCATCACGGGTTCGTGCCCCGGTCCGCGAGGATCCCACATGCCGCGGAGCGGCTGGGCCCGTGAGCCATGGCCGCTGAGCCTGCACGTCCGGAGCCTGTGCTCGGCAACGGGAGAGGCCACAACAGTGAGAGGCCCGCGTATCGCAAAAACAAATAAACAAACCTTTTGCCCGTGCTTTCCCCGCGCTTGTCTTGCCTCCTGACTGACCATGGTGCTTCCTGTGGCCCTCCATGGCGTGGCGTGCCCCCTCCTCTTGGGAACTGTAAGTAACAAACTATCTTTTCAATGGCAGTTGTCTCCTGATCTGTTGGACCCACTCTACCAGAATAAAAACCAAAATCCTGGGTATGTTTTAAAAACAAGAGATGCAGAATGAAAAGGACTTATGTAGAACTTGGTCTCAGAGTTCAGTTTTAGGAACTCTGGGTTGCCTGAGACCTTTCAGGGAGTCTGAGAGATCAAAATCATGAACAAGTAAAAGATCTTCTCAAAGTGCAAAAGCCCAATGGATTCTAACGTAACCAAGTATGAAAAGACTGTGGATATGGTTTCAGTTTCCTCACTGTAGCTAATCTTTGAGAAACTACCACTGGTTGAATATTAGTATTGTATCATAGAGGAATATCTACAATTATCTGTAAAGCTTTTAAAATACTTCTCCCTTTTCCAACTACGTGTCTGCATGAAGCCAGATTTTCTTCATATACTTGAATCAAAGCAACATATTGAATGCAGAAACAGATATCAGAATGCAGCTGTCCTCTATTAAGCCAGATACTAAAGAGATTTGCAACAATGAAAAAGTGATATTCTTTTCAAAAAATTTGTTTAATTTGGAAAATACATTTATTTTCATAAAACTGTTATTAATAACATGTAATGTGCTTATTATTGTTATTTTTAATGAATCAGTAAGTAAATCTTTTCAATGTTCCTCAGTTTTAATTTCAAATATGGTAAATATCAATAGATAACGTACTGTTAAGAAGGAAAGGGGGTTATGAGATCAAATTTTGAGAACCACTGGTGTAAAAGAAAAGAGACAGATGAAACTGGAGAGACAGTGAAGAGCCAAGCTGTGAAGCAACTTGAATTGCAGGCTAAAGTGGGTATTTTTATCATGGAGGTAATGGAGTTTTGAGCAGAGAGATAATATGATGAAAGGAACTTTTTCCGAAGAGAACGCATATATATGCTTATGTGTGTAGGACAGTTTGAAAAAGGTGTGTATCTGTTTAGTGTGTTTTGGCGGAGCGGGAGGCAGTGTCTGAGGCAGAGAAACCAGGCAGGAAGCTGATGGAAAATCCTAGGCACAAGGTAGCCAAGGTCTTAATGAGGAGTATCATGAGGGAATGCAAATAATAACTAGTGTTGCTAAAATGTATTGAGTGCTTACTATATGCCAGGCACTGCGGAAAATACTTGGTGTAGGTTATCTCATTCTCTCCTCACAGTCTTCTAATGGTTAACTTCATAAATTACATTTTAAAGATGAGAATACTGAGGCACAAAGAGGCTGCTGTAAGATGGCAAATAAGAGATGAAGCTGAGGTTTGAACACAGGCAGTCTGACTGCAGAGTTGAATAGCAGAGTCAGTGCAGCATAGAGGAAGAAGCCTTTCAGGCATTGGGCAAGGATGGCAGATGCTTTGGTTCCTCCCTGATCTCTTTACTGGGCAGCATACGTGTCCCCAGCTAACGCGAATATTGCCTGCTCCTGGCTCACAGCTGCACCCTTTGGGGGAGGGTTACCCTTGGCTGACAGGAGATGACTAGGAGGCCTGGGAGGCTGGCGGTGGTGGCTCCTGGCCCTCAGAGGCTGTGCAGGTGTGCGGAAGGCCTCTGTGGCACATGCCTACTCCTGTGAGAATGCTTCATGTAGGGGCAGGAAAGGCGGAGGCTAGACCTCTTCTGAACTACACGTTTGTCTGACTTCTTCCCCTGCCCTCTCCTGCTACCCTCCCTCCCTTACAGTGTCTCAGGAAAGCATTCTCCCAATCAACCAATTGAATGAATCCCAGTCTCAGGCTCTGCTTCTCAGAACCTGTCTGAAACACTGAGGAAATTTGTTTTAAAATAACTTTTGGAACCTATAATGGAAAATAATCTTTAAAAATATATATATAACTTTAAAAATAAACTAGTCTGAATTAAAAGAAATACGTTTTGGAATTCCATTCTTTTTGTGGGCCTCAGACTTTAGAGCAGTCTCTGAGATGGATCTATAATGTGGTCCCTCATTAACTTGACTACTTTTTTAATATATATCCAGACAACTTGAGAAACTCATTAAGACTTTAGACACATTCATTGCATATCACACTCCAACTAGAACCTTTTGCTTTTTTTCTAATCAAGCTACTCTGGGCACTCTGCTCTTCCCTTAGCAGGACAGGAGCCTCTATGTTTATTCATCTTTCTATCCCACCAGCAGCTAGCATAATGTTCTTTACTTAGGAGATACACAGTGAATGTATTAGATAAAAAGAAAAAAATTCTCAGAATTTGTTACATCATTTTACTGGCACCCTTATGTTGAAAAATACCCTCCTGTGTATCTAATGTAGTTGTTTTCTTTCATGTGCGTGAGAATCATCTGGGGGAGCTTGACACAAATGCAAACCCAAGGGTCCCATCGCTCCTATCCTCCCTACTTGTGATTTTCATTCTCTAGGGCTAAAATAAGGTTACGAATTTGCATTTCTAGCAACACCACAGGAGATTTTAATGCAGGAGGTTATTGGGCCATATTTTGAGAAACACTCCTTTAAAATACTTAGACATGACATGAAGCTACCTGTTAAAAAAAAGAACCACCAACAACAAGATTTCAGATCTAAAGGGCACGACCTTCTTTTTTTTGCGATATGCGGGCCTCTCACTGTTGTGGCCCCTCCCGTTGCAGAGCACAGGCTCTGGACGCGCAGGCTCAGAGGCCATGGCTCATGGGCCCAGCTGCTCCGTGGCATGTGGGATCTTCCCGGACTGGGGAACGAACCCGTGTCCCCTGCATTGGCAGGCGGACTCTCAACCACTGTGCCACCAGGGAAGCCCGCACAACGTTCTTTACAATCATGAACATTATCTCTTACCCATAACTATCATTACAAGATGTACAGGCCAATTTGAGGATCTTGGAACATTTTCAGACTTGCCAAGTTTTACTGAGATGACTTCGTTCGTAAACATGGGAACAATGAAAAAAAATGTTTCTGACAAGTTTGGTATTTAAATATATGTCCAACATCCTATACAGTCTATCATTAGATGCCTTCTAACATGCTATTAGTACTCCTAGGGGCCTTGGTTATCCTACCATACATTAACCACAGTGATTTGTACAGCTTTCAGGCAATTTGCACTTCCATCCTTCAAAAAAAAATACACCAGTGAATGCTTTTGAAGGGTCTCTGAGGTAAATGACCTTTGCCACCTAGAAAGCACTATTAAAGTGATGTCTACTTTGGGAAATTGTTGCTGAAACATTATAAATCCATCAGTGACCAGGATGACCATGAAAAAAGCCAGAGTTTCTGGGCTGGTCTCAGAGGAATTCAGTTCTCCATACTGAAAGTCAGTGATTTACAATAAACCATGCTGTGAGAGATATCTGAAAGGATTATGATAGAATCATCCCCAGTTTATTCACGGTCATTCTTGCCTTTAGGAACAACCCTAAAAAGACAGTGACTAGGTTGGCCAGCTGTGGCATTGCTACAACAGTGGGCAAAAGCACTTTTACCCCCTCATCAATAAATGTGTAGTGGTGTGCCAGGGCATATTTAGCACTTCTTCTTAAAACATGACTTGGTAACTTAAGATATGGAAAAGTTTCTCTCCTGGCACCGAGGAATAAACTCCTAACAGACTGAAACTCCCACCAAATAACAAAATATAGAAACTAACTACCTGAGAGCTCTGCAGAGTGAACAAAAAGCAGCAAGTTTGGGAGAGAAATTAAAATTTGGAAAAGATGACCAGCCTGGGGTAAATTTCCTGCTTTTTTATAGCTTGCCTCCAGGGGTAACTACAGATGAAGCATGCTGTGAGCAGCTAGACTCACAGAAAGTCAACCATCTTTCTGTCCTGAGCAACCAGGGGATAGAACCCCAAGTAAGAAGGGCTTCCAGAAAGTGAGACAAAAATCCCAGAAAAGAGAGAGCCTAAGAAGGGGACCCCAAATTCCTGTGTATAAACTCTGCCCAAGGCTGGCCTCTGAACAACACCTACATATGGCAGACTGCAAGCAGTTCCCCTAAAATAGAAGATCTGAACTGAGATTTGAGCTTCCAGCCACTCTAGGCAAGGAAGAGCTTGCAGTTTAAGTATAACCAATTAGTATCCTGCTATAACAAAACGTCAATACTCTCTGGAGAAATATGAAAGAATCCACAGTCCTGAATCCCACAGCACAACATTGACAATATCCAGGATACAATCCAAATTTTCTTGACATTTGAAGGATTAAAGAAATGTAAGAGAAAAGATAATCAAAGAAGGCTGATCCCAGATGACCCAGATGTTGGAAATACCAGAGACTTTGAAGCAGCTATTGTAACTATGCTCAGTGAGGTAAAGGAAGATATTATTGGAATGAAACGATAACAAATCTCAGCAGAGAAATAGAAACTATAAAAATAGATAAAATAGAAATTCTAGAACTCAAGATTCAATATATGAAATAAAAATGTCACTGGGTCAACTTAAAGCAGAATGGAAATGACAGGGGAAAGAGTGAGAGAACTTGGAGACAGATCAATGGAAATTATTCAGTCTGAAGAACAGAGAGAAAAAAGAGTTAAAAATAAAAAGACCAGGAATAATATCAAGCAGTCTAACATGTGTAATTCATAATAAAAGTTGAAAAAATTAAAGGGAGAAATAGACAATTCCACAATTATAGTTGAAGATTTTAACACAAGTACCATTTGAGAGATCTTTCAGAAATTGATAAAACTGGAAAAAAAATCAGCAAAGATATACTGATTATGAGCATTGTTAACCACTGTGACCTAATTGGTAGTGTTGAATGTTTATGTTTGAAAAGAAGAAAAGTCTGAAATCACCAAAGAAGCTGGAAAAAAAAAATTAAGTAGAAAGAAAGAAAAACTTAAAAAACAGTGTAAGAAAGAAAATTTACAAGTCAATACTATTCATGAATTGAAATAGAAAAACCCTAAGACTATTAAAAAATCAAATCCAGCTAAAAAAGATAATACATCCTCACAAAATTGGGTTTAACTTCAGGAATACAAGGTTAAATTTACCACTTTAACGATTTAATGGAGAAAAATCATATGATTATCTTCATAAATGCAAAAAATGTGTTTGATGAAACATTTGTGATAAAACTCTTAGAAAACTAGAAACAGAACTTTCTAAATTTGACAAAGGGTGTGCATAAAATAAAACATCAAATTTTTATTTCTGAAACAGTGAAAGCTTACTCTTGATATCAGGCAAATGGCAACGATAGCCACAATAACTATTTCATTCAACAGTGTACTGGGTATCCTAGACAACACAGAAAGGCATAAAGAAAAGGAATAGAGATGAAAAGAAAGAAACAAAAAGTCCATTATTTTGCAGGTAGTATGTTTGTTCCAAAGTAATAGAACTCATAGTAATCTACGGATTAATTATTAGAATTAATTTCAAAATATAGCGTGTTCCTAAATACATCAATATCAGTGCATTGCATTTGTATAAACTATCAACAGATGGTTCAAAAATGAATTTTAAAATTTATTATATATATAAAATACCAAACCGAAGACATTTGTTGCTCAGCGATAAAATCACTGGTGGGATTATTTAAACACTTCAGTTTTTTTTTTAAATAATAGACATGGTTTTAAATTTTACTATATGTATAGCTACAGGATGAAATTAGTTAAATATTAAAAGAGTTACTGGGCTTCCCTGCTGCGCGTCCGGAGCCTGTGCTCCGCAACAGGAGAGGCCACAACAGTGAGAGGCCCGGGTACCGCAAAAAAAAAAAAAAGAGTTACTTATGTTGTGATCATTAATGTGTTCTTTGTTCCTGAATAAAAATATAAATAAATAAATCACATATTGGGGAAAATTTTTTAAATTATCATAACGGCATCAAAAATATTAAGTACCTAGCAATAAATATTACAGGTATAAACTATAAGATAAATTTATAAAATTTTATTTAAATACATTAAAAAACCCCTAAACTATTAGAGAGAAGCCATGTTAATTAATAAAAGACTCAATATTATAAAGATTTCTTTTCTCCTAAAACTGCTGTGTAGGTTTAATAAAATTCCAATCAGTATTTCAGGGTACTTTTTTGTTGAATTCGAGCAAACTAATCCTAAAATTTAAATTGAAAGAGCAAAGATTGGTAATAACCAAAACCCTCTTGAAGAAGATGAATGAAGTGGAGCAATTTGACCTACCAGTTATAAAATTAATTAATAAAGTTATAGTATTTAAAATGGTGTGTTATTTGCACAGTGACAGGAAAAAAGAACAGTGAGCAGAATTGAGAGCCCAGATGTGGATGTTTGATACTTGACTGAGATTATTAAATCTTGCAGTTGAGCAAGGAAATATATTGGCTTTGCAATAAATGGTGCTGGGACAATTGGATAACCATAGAAGAGGTGGATGAAATTACCCCCCACCTCTCACCACACACAGAAAAGAAGGATTACAAACCTCACAGATAAGCAATACAATAAAACCTTTAGAAGACAGTATTGGATAATATCTTTATACCACTAGAGTGGGAAAAGATTTCTTAAAACAGAGAAGTATAAAAAATAATCAACAAACTACATTCAAATTTAGAGCTTTTCTTCATCAAAGACATATTAGGGGGTTTCCCTGGTGGCGCAGTGGTTGAGAGTCCTCCTGCCGATGCAGGCGACACGGGTTCGTGTCCCGGTCCGGGAAGATCCCACATGCCGTGGAGCGGCTGGGCCCGTGAGCCATGGCCACTGAGCCTGCACGTCGTCCGGAGCCTGTGCTCCGCAACGGGAGAGGCCACAACAGTGAGAGGCCCACGTACCACAAAAAAAAAAAAAAAAAGACATATTAGGAGAGTGAAAAAATGGACCATAAACTGAGAGAAGACAATTTCAACACATATAACCGACAAAGGAGTTGTCCAAAATGTTTAAAGAATTGGTATGACTAAATAAGAAAAATACAAATGCTCCAGTAGAAAGATGGCCTATAGAAAGAAACAGAAATTTCACCAAGATGAATCAAAACTGGCTCACAAATATATGAAAAGATGTTAAATCTTTGTTGGTAATGTGGACATTCAAAATAAAACCAGAGTGTGAAACCATTTCACACACCAGATTGGAAAACACAGATCACTAACCTAATTTATTTTCTCCCCATATCCACTCCTTGTGATTCAACTGATTTGATTTTCATGAGAAATTCAACATTGTCTTCTCCTCCCTTCCTAATGAGTAAGTGGGAAGAAACTCACTTCACTTAGTGCCCTGTTCTTGATTGCTAAGTGGAAAAACTATTGGCAATGTACCATGATAACTTTTTTCTTTCTACTTTTAACCGTATCTCTGTGCTATCTTTATTTCTAGGCTTGTTTAATGACTCAACAGCTATATCAAAATAAACATTTAATAGTTAGGTTTATTGCTTAATTGTGATTCTTTTATTATGTGGGGTGATGAACTAATTAACTTCTTAAGCAGAATTTATGTGCCAAGATTTTACCTGAAATATGTTCCTCATGTAAGTCTGAAGTTGTATTTTTTCCATGGAAGGGGACAACTTTTTTTTTTTTTTTGCGGTACGCGGGCCTCTCTCTGTTGTGGCCTCTCCCGTTGCGGAGCACAGGCTCCGGACGCGCTGGCTCAGCGGCCATGGCTCACGGGCCCAACCACTCTGCGGCATGTGGGATCTTCCCGGACCGGGGCACGAACCCGTGTCGCCTGCATCGGCAGGCGGACTCTCAACCACTGCGCCACCAGGGAAGTCCCGGGACTGATTTTTTAAAAATACAAAGATCTCTAGATGGGAAACTTCAGGTCATTGGCATCTTAATGTGAATTCATTTGTCAGAGGTTCTCCTCCAAAACAGAGAGCATGAAGTCTAAAATGGATGTGAGGTCAAGGAGGTGTAGGCAATAAAAGGAGGGAAAGGGAATCAGGAAGTATGTGTGGAAACTACAGCAGAGCACAAACTTTACAGTTTGCTTAGCCCTACTGTCATATCCTAATTTCAGGTGCCACTTTGTCTTGCCTAATAATCACCATGAAAATATTCCATATGAAATCAGTTAAAAGACATTTAAGTGGTAATTTGGGAAAATAGAAGTGGGTTGCCAGGTTATAGGAATTTCCAGGCATTATTCTTCCACAAAATTTTTTATATTATTTTATGTTTAATCATGTAGCACACCAGTGTTCTCAATGAAAATAATTCCTGGTCTGCATTAGCCAAAGATTATCCAAATTCTATTCTATGGAGAAACCTCTTCCTGATGTAAAGCACTCAATATGAAGCAGTAAACAATTTTGGCACTAGATAATGATTTTAGTAGCATGTACACATGATGATACACTAAGATCCTAAAAAAGAACCTTGATTCAGGTCCCTTGAAAGAGATTATTCCTGATAGATCAAGGAATCCTGATCATAGATTCCAAGTTCCTATAAAGCCTGTTGTTCTGGCTCTTAAAAAAGTTACTTTCTTCATATCTACTTAGGTTCTCCAAATGATAGATGAATTGATTTCCGTTTTACAAATTTATTTTTAAGTATCAAACCTACATCACACAACTGGATGTGAAAAATCAGACCAGGATCTTATAATATAAAAAGTATCACTAAAACTCCATATTTACTTCATATCACATGCCAATGAATCAAAGTTAAAATGCTATCATTTTCAAAGAAGCATTCAAGTCTATTTCTATATTGCTTTCAAAACAAAAAATACAAGGTTTATGATTTGACCTATCCACAGCAAGTCATAATATTGAAAACTAAGTTTCAGTGTTTTATGCTAGTTTTGTAGCTATGTTGGAAGAAAGTCTGAATGCATTACCAAGAAAATGTCTCTTAGTGTTCATACCTATGACAGTCTGTTTTTGACCCTGGTTATTAGAGAGACATGTTTCCAAACCTCTGAGAATATCTTGTTTTCTAGGTTAAGATTTGCATGATATACATTCAGCTAAACTAAGTGTATATAAGCAGCAAAAATCACTAACCTGTTTTCTATTGCTAAGTACATAGGCAATAAAGTAATTTAAATTAAAGCTCTTTTTACTGAAATTCATGTATTCCCCTTCCTTAAGTGCAATCTCAAGAAAGTACAGATTCTCCTCACCTTGGTTTTCTAGATTTTTCCTTATTTAGACTAACTTTCAAGACATATTACATTTACCATTATCACTTCCTGCCCAAAAGTTGTTGACCTGACCTTGCCACATTTAACATCTAAATTTTTTTGGTGACAGCTTTATTAAGATATAGTCACATACAGTTCACCAATTTAAAGTGAATATAATTCAGTGGTTTTTAGTATATCATGGATATATGCAATCATTATCAGAATCAATTTTAGAATATTTTCACTGCCCTAAAAAGAAACGCTCTCTCCTTTAGCTACCACCCCTCAATCCTCCTACCCCATACCCTTACTGTAGGCAGCCACTAATCTACTTTTTGCCTCTATAGATTTGACTATATTGGACATTTCATATAAATGAAACATATATGGTCCTTTACAACTGGCTTCTTTCACTTAGCATAATGTTTTCAAGGTTCATCAAAGTTGTAACATGTATTAATTAGTATTCTTTTTTATGGCCAAGTAATATTCATTGTGTTCCATTGTATAGATAGACCACAATACCACATTTTGTTTATCCATTCATTATTTAATGGACATTTGGGTCATTTCCACCTTTTGGCTATCGTGAATAATACTGCTATAAATATTCAAATGTTTGTGTGGATATGTTTTCATTTTTCTTGGCTATATATTTAGAAGTGGAATTGCTCCATGTTTAACTTTTGAGAAATTATCAGACTGTTTTCCAAAGTAACCACACCATTTTCCATTCTCATCAGTGGTTTATAAGGGTTCTGATTTCTCCACATCCTTACCAACATTTTTCATTATCTGTCTCTTTGATTACAGCCTTTCAAGTAGGTGTGAGTTGGTATCCCATTGTTGTTTTGATTTGCATTTCCTTGATGATTAATGATGTTGAGCATCCTTTCATGTGCTTTTTGGCCATTTGTATATCTTCTTTGGAGACATGTCTATTCAGATCTTTTGCCCATTTTTAAATTGGGTTATTTATCTTTTTATTATTGAGAATTATGTGTACTTTATATATTCTAGATACAAGTTCTTGTCCAATATATGAATTGCTAATATTTTCCTCTCATCCCATGAGTTGTTTTTTAACTTTCTTGATAGTATCATTTGACACACAAATGTTTTTAATTTGGGGGAAGTCCAGTTTATCTATTTTGTTGTTGTTGTTGTTGTTGCTTGTGCTTTTGGTGTCATATCTAAAACAACAGTGCTAAATCCAAGGTCATGAAGATTTAATCTTGTCTTTTCTAATATTTTATTATTTTAGCTTGTACAAAATGGATGTTTGATCCATTTTGAGTTAATTTATTTATATAGTGTGAGTTAGGGGTCCAAAATAATTATTTTGCATGTGGCTATCCAGTTGTCCTAGCACCATTTGTTGAAAAGACTATTCTCTCCCGACTGAATTATTTTGACATACTTGCAGGAAATAAATTAAGTATAAATGTGCGGGGTTGTTTTTGGATTCTCAATTCTATTCCATTGATCTATATGTCCATCCTTATGTCAGCACCATACTGTTGATTACTGTTTCTTGTAGTAAGTTTTCCCCCAAAAAAAAAAAAAAAAAAGATTGTTTTAGCTATTCTGGGTCTCTTGAGTTTCCATATGAATTTTAGGATCAGCTTGTTAATTTCTACAAAGCAGTAACTTTTGGATTCTGAGAGTAACTGTATTAAATCTATGGATCAATTTGGAGATTAATGCTATCATAACAATATTAAGTTTCCTATCCATGAACATGAGCTGTCTTTTCATTTATCTAAATCCTTAATTTCTTTCAAATATATTTCAGAATATATTTTTCACTTCTTTTGTTAAATTCATTCCTAAGTATTTTATTTTTGATGCTATTGTAAATGAATTTTTTAAAATTTCATTTTCAGATTGTTTATTGCAAGTGTATAGAAGCGCAATTGACCTTTTCCAGCTGATCTTGTATTCCACAACCTTGCTGAACTCATACATCAGACATGGATTTTTTAGTGGATTCTTTAGGACTTTCTTACAATATCTTGTCATCTGCAAAGAGAGTTAGTTCTTTTCTAGTCTTCCCTGGCTGGAACCTTCAATACAGTGTTAAATACAAGTGGCAAGAGTAAACATCCTTGTCTTCTTCCTTATCATATGGGGAAAGCATCTAGTCTTTCACCATTAAATTTGTCGTTAGCTGTGGGGGTTTTTATAGATGCTCTTTGTGAGGTTAAGGAAGTTCCTTAAACTAATCCTAGTTTGTTGGGTGTTTTAATCGTAAAACTTTTGGATTTTCTCAAATACTTTTACTATGTTTATTGAAATGATCATACTTTTTCCTTTATTCCATTCATATGGTGTATTATACTGATTAATTTTCATATGTTGAACCAACCTTTGTTCCCAGGATAAATCCCACTTGGTCATGGTATAATACCCTTTTTATATGCTGCTGGATTCAGTTTTCTAGTATTTTATTGAAGAATCTTTCGTCAATATTCATACGGTATACTGGCAAATATATTACATTTCAATACATTATAGGCATATGTATATACACATACAATTATATATATAATATTTATACATCATTATTATATGTAATATATAATATTTTATTTTTTTTTAAAAAGATTTATTTATCTATTTATTATTTATTTATTTATTTTGGCCGGGTCGGGTCTTAGTTGCATTGCAGCACATGGGATCTTCGTTGAGGCATGCAGGATCTTTTCGTTGTGGTGTGTGGGCTTCTCTCTACTTGTGGCAGTGCGAGTTTTCTCTTCTCTAGTTGTGGTGTGCAGGCTCCAGGACGTGTGAGCTCTGTAGTTTGTGGCACATGGGCTCTCTCATTGAGGCACGTGAGCTCAGTAGTTGTGGCACGCAGACTTAGTTGCCCTGCAGCATGTGGGATCTTAGTTCCTCGACCAGGGATCGAACCTGTGTCCCCTGCATTGGAAGGCAGCTTATTTACCACTGGACCACCAGGGAAGTCCCAATATATAATATTTTAAAACAATTATGTATTTTATTTTATTTTTATTGAAGTATAGTTGATTTACAATATTGCATTCGTTTCATGTGTACAGCATAGTGACTCAGTTTTTTTTATTTTTTGCAGATCATATTCCACTAGAGGTTATTGCAAGATATTGTATATAATTCCCTGTGTTATATAGTAAATCCTTGTTGCTTATCTATTTTATGCATAGTAGTTTATATTTATTAACCCCATATTTCTAATTTGTTCCCCCTCCTCTTTGGTCACCATAACTTTGTTTTCTATGTCTGTGAGTCTGTTTCTGTTTTGTGTATAGATTCATTTGTATAGATTCCACATATGAGTGCTATCATATAGTATTTGTCTTTGTCTCAATTATTTCATTAGGCATATTCTCTGGATCCATCCATGTTGCTGCAAATGGCAATATTTCATTCTTTTTTATGGCTGAGTAATATTCCATCGTGAATATATATCACATCTCCTTAAGCCAGTCCTCTGTTGATGGGCTTGTGGGTTGTTTCCATGTCTTGGCTATTGTAAATAGTGCTGCTATGAACATTGAGGTGCATGTATCTTTTTAATTAGAGTTTTTGTTTTTTCCAGATATATACCCAGGAATGGAATTGCTAGATCATATGGTAGCTCTATTGGTAGTTTTTTTTAAGGAAACTCCATACTGTTTTCCATAGTGGCTGCACCAATTTATATTCCCACCAACAGTGTAGGAGGGTTCCCTTTTCTCCACATCCTCTCCAGCATTTATTATTTGTAAACTTTTTGATGATAGCCATTCTGACCAGTGTGAGGTGATCTCTCACTGTGGTTTTGATCTGCTTATCTCTAATAATTAGTGATGTTAATCATCTTTTCATGTGCCTATTGGCCATCTGTATGTCTTCTTTGGAAAAATGTCTGTTTAGGTCTTCTGCCCATTTTTTCATTGGGTTGTTTGTTTTTTCATTATTGAGTTGTATGGCAATAATGTACTGAGTTGTATGACAACTATATATACACACTATATATATAAAATATACACTATATATATATTTGTGTGTGGTGTATTTTAAAAGAAGAAGCAAAGAACACATTTAATATTTTGTGGTATTTTCTTTGAATTTCCTACTGACAGTTCAGAAAGATATTTAGACCAATTTTCTTTTAGATTATTATGGTTTATTTCCACCATTAACTCTGATCCTGAGAATTCATTTCAGTATTTGGTCAGAAACAATGACATTGTTTTTTTCAAATTATTCAGTAAATATCCCCAATAATTCATTGTATAATTCTTCCTTTCCCTACTTTCATTATGTAATAAAATAATACATGTAAAAAGCCCTGTTTCTCTACCATATTGTTTGTATTTGTGTCATGTTCTCTTTCTTATTTCCCCTCAGGATTCAGCGCAGTCTCTATCAGAATATCAATAGCATTTTTCACAGAAATAGAACAAATAAGTCAAAAATTTGTATGGAAACACAAAAGAACCCAAATAGCCAAAACAATCTTGAGAAAAAAGAACAAAGCTGAAGCCATTATATTCCCTGATTTCAAACTATACTTAAAGCTAGAGTAATCAAAACAGTATGGTACTGTTACAAATACAGACACATAGTTCAGTAGAACAGAAGTGAGAGCCCAGAAATAACCTGTCACTTAAATGGTCAATTAATCTATGACAAAGGAGATAAGAATATACAATGGGGAAAAGACAGCCTCTTCAACGAAAGGTGTTGGGAAAACTGAATAGCTACTCATACTATATACAAAAATAAACTCAAAATAGGTTAAAGAGCTAAATGTAAGACCAGAAACCATGAAACTCCTAGTAGAAAATAAATATAGGCAGTATACTTTTTGACCTCAGTCTTAGCAATATTTTTTTGGATATGTCTTCTCAGGCAAGGAAAATAAAAGCAAAAATAAACAAATGGGACTTTATCAAACTAAAAAGCTTTTGCACAGTGAAGGAAATTATCAATAAAATGAAAAAGTAGCCTACTCGAGGGAGAAGATATTCCCAAATTATATATCTGACAAGGGATTAATTTCCAAAATATACAAAAAACACATACAACTAAACAACAACAAACCCCCCCCAAAACAAAACAAACAAACCCACACAACCCAATTAAACAATGGGCAGAGGACCTGAACAGACATTTTTCCAAAAACGACATACAGATGACCAAGAGATACATGAAAAGATACTCAACATCACTAATCATCAGGGAAATGCAAATCAAAACTATAATGACCTCATATCTGTCAGAATGACTAACATCAAAGAGACAACAAATAACAAGTGTTGGTGAGGATGTGGAGAAAATGAAAACCTCATGCACTATCAGTGGATTGTAAACTGGTGCAACCACTATGGAAAACAGTATGGAGTTTCCTTAAAAAATTAAAAATAGAACTGCCATGTGATCCAGCCATTTCACTTCTGGGTATTTACTCGAAGAAAACAAAAAACACTAGTTGGAAAAGATATATACACTCTAATGTTCATTGCAGCATTATTTACAATAGACAAGATATAGAAGCAATGTAAATGTCCACTGACAGATGAATGGATAAAGAAGATGTTAAATTAAAAATTAAATGAAAACAGACTCATAGGTACAGAGAACAAATGGGTTGTTGCCAGAAGGAAGGAAGGTGGGGGGTAAGAGAAGTAAGTGTAGGAATTTAAAGGTACAAACCTCCAGGTGTATAATAAATAAGTCATGGGAATGTAACATACAGTATAAGTAATGTGGTCAATAATATTTGTGATAACTTTGTTGGGAACAGATGGTTACTAGACTTATTGTGGGGATCATTTCAAAATATACACAAATGTCATATCATTACATAGTACACCTGAAACTAATAAAATACTGTACCTCAACTATATTTCAATTAAAAAAAGAATATAGAGGAAATGATTTTACTAAAAATCTGAAAACTTTCTAAATAATGTGATGAATGTTACTATGTTATTAGAAAAAAATAAAAAAGATCTGAGAGGATATGGCCCAACTGTTACAATAGTTATCTCTTCATCTTGGTTATTTAGGATGGAGGGTAGGGGAGAAGATGTGTGGAATAAAAGGAATTTTCATTTAAAAACTTTATTCTCTCATTTGTTATTATCTAATGTAATTTCATTGGTATCTGATAAATA
Organism: Neophocaena asiaeorientalis asiaeorientalis; assembly: GCF_003031525.2. Classification (NCBI taxonomy): domain Eukaryota; kingdom Metazoa; phylum Chordata; class Mammalia; order Artiodactyla; family Phocoenidae; genus Neophocaena; species Neophocaena asiaeorientalis. Next base: position 13,025,883 of record NW_020185336.1, on the reverse strand, counting down.
ACAAAATTATCTCCATGACAAATATTCTTTGGTATTTGTTATTTAATTTAGTTTGCAAGTTAATGATCAATTTTTAAACTGTTATTTATGTACTTGAAAAGACTATATATTACGTATTTGATGGATATAACAGTATGTTATATACATACATACATACATATATGTGTATGTCCAGTAGAGAAAGAATATTAATTGTGCTTTCACATTTTTTATGCTTTACTAATTTCTTGTCTGCATAGTATCTTAAATATGAAGAGAAGTATGTTTACATCTCTCCTATTTGAATGTATTTATCCTTCTCTTCTTGTAATTTTCTCCATTTTTGCCTTTTTTTTTTTTTTCTTTTGTGGTACACGGGCCTCTCACTGCTGTGGCCTCTCCTTGTAGCGGAGCACAGGCTCCAGACGCGCAGGCTCAGTGGCCATGGCTCACGGGCCCAGCCGCTCTGCGGCATGTGGGATCTTCCCGGACTAGGACACGAACCCGTGTCCCCTGCATCGGCAGGCGGACCCTCAACCACTGCGCCACCAGGGAAGCCCCATTTTTGCCTTTTTAATGCTAATATAATTAGATACATACAGGTTAAGAATTTTTATACTTTCTTAATGGATTGTTCATATCATCATGATGTAATGACCATATTGTGCCTAATAGTGTTTATCTTAAAGTGTACTTTGTCTGATACTAATATTATGGCACCAGTTTTTGGGGCGTTGTATTTCCTGGGTACATTTTTTTTCTGTCTTTTTACTTTCAAACTTTTTGTGTCTTTATATTTTAGGTGTACCTCAATATACAGCATATACTTGGATTTTTAAAAATACAATTTACCAAGATAAAAATAAACTCACCATGCAGTATGATAATATTATTGTAAGCATCAAATTATTTCTATAAGCATTTTTTTAAACTGAAGTATAGTTGATTTATAAAATTAGTTTCAGGTGTACAACATAGTGATTCAATATTTTTATAGGTTATAAAATCTATAAAAATTAAAAGTTATTGTAAAATATTGGCTACATTCCCTGTGCTGTACAATATATCCTCGTAGCTTATTTATATTATATAGGAGTTTTTACCTCTTAATCCCCTTCCCCAACCTTGCCCTTCCCTGCTACCCTCTCCCCACTGGTAACTACTAGTTTGTTCTCCATACATGTGAGTCTGTTTCTGTTTTGTTATATTCACTCGTTTGATTATTTTTTAGATTCCACATATAAGTGATGACATATACAGTGTTTGTCTTTCTATGACTGACGTATTTCACTAAACATGATACACTCAAGTCTATCCATGTTGTTGCAAATGGCAAAATTTCTTTTTGGAGAAAAGGGAAACCTGGTACACTGCTAATGGAAATGTAAATTTCTGTTTTGGAGGAAATATGTATTACTCAGCCCCTCCCACCAAGGGAGGAAATATATATATATTTGGGGGAATATATATATATATAATATATATTATATATATATATATTACTCAGCCCCTCCCCCAAAAAGAAATTTTGCCATTTGCAACAACATGGATGGACCTGAGGATATTATGCTATATATTTTATATATATATATGTATATATACCATTCTTCTTTATCCATTCATTTGTTGATGAACCCTTAGGTTGTTTCCATATCTTGGCTATGGTAAATAGTGCTGTTATGAGGATTGGGGTGCATGTATCTTTTTAAATTAGTGTTTTCATTTTCTTTGGATATATACCCATGAGTAGAATTGCTGATCATATGGTAGTTCTATTTTTAGTTTTTTGAGGAACCATCATATTGTTTTCCATAGTGGCTTCACCAATTCACATTTCCATCAACAGTGTACCAGGTTTCCCTTTTCTCCAGATCTTTGTCAACATTTGGTTTTTTTCAACATTTGTTATTGAAGATATCCATTGTGACAGGTGTGAGGTGATATTGTGGTTTTGATTTGCATATTTCTCTGATGATTAGAGAGCATCTTTTCATCCTCCTGTTGGCCGTTTGGAAAATATGTTTATTCAGGTCTTTTGCCCATTTTAAAATCATGTTGTTTGTTTTTGGTATTGAGTTGTATGAACTGTTTATATATTTTGAATATTAAGCCCTTATCGGTCATATAATTTGTAAATATTTTTTCCCATTTAGTAGGTTGTATTTATATTTTGTCATGGTTTCCTTTGCTGTGCAAAAGCTTTTAAGTTTAATTAGGTCCCTTTTGTTTATTTTTGCTTTTGTTTCCCTTGCCTTAGGAGATAGATTTTAAAAATTGCTATGATTTATGTCAAAGAGCTTTTTGCCTATGTTTTTTTCTAGGAGTTTTATGGTTTCCATTCTTACATTTAGATCTTTAATCCATTTTGGGTTTTTTTTGTATTTGGTGTTAGAGAATGTTCTAATTTCATTCTTTTACATGTAGCTGTTCAGTTTTCCCAGCATCATTTTGAAGAGACTATCTATTCCCCATTTTATATTCTTACCTCCTTTGTCATAGATTAATTGATCATGGGTGCATGGGTTTATTTCTGAGCTCTGTATTCTGTTCCATTGAGCAACTGATCAATGTGTCTGGTTTTGTGCCAGTACCATACTGTGTTGATTACTGTAGCTTTGTAATATGGTCTGAAGTTTGGGAACATAATACCTCTAGCTTTGTTCCTTCTTCTCAAGTTTTGTTTGGCTATTCAGGATCTATTGTGGTTCCATGTAAAATTTAGAATTATTTGTTCTAATTCTGTGAAAAATATTATGGGTATTTTGATATGGATTGCATTAAATCTGTAGATTTCTTTGGGTTGTAGGGGCATTTTAACAATATTAATTCCTCCAATCCATGAAAATGGGATAGCTTTCCATTTCTTTGTATCACCTTCAGTTTTCTTCATCAATGTCTTATAGTTTTCAGAGTATAGGTATTTTACCTCCTTGGTTAAGTTTATTCCTAGTTATTTTATTCTTTTTTTTTTTTTTTTTGGTATGCGGGCCTCTCACTGTCGTGGCCTCTCCTGTTGCAGAGCACAGGCTCTGGACGCGCAGACTCAGCAGCCATGGCTCACAGGCCTAGCCGCTCCACGGCATGTGGTATCTTCCTGGACCAGGGCACGAACCCATGTCCCCTGCATCGGCAGGTGGACTCTCAACCACTGCGCCACCAGGGAAGCCCTATTTTATTCTTTTTAGTGTGATTTTAAACTGGTTTGTTTTCTTGCTTTCTCTTTCTGATAGTTCATTATTAGTGTACAGAAAAGCAACCGATTTCTGTAGATTAATCTTGTATCCTGCAACTTTACTAAATTCATGTATTAGTTCTAATAATAGCTTTTGGGTGGAGACTTTAGCGTTTTCTATATATAGGATCATGTTGTCTGCAAACAGTGACAGTTTTATTTACCCCCTTCCAGTTTGGATGCATTTTACTTCTTTTTTTGTCTGATTGCTGTGGCTAGGACTTCCAATACTATGTTAGGTAGAAGTGGTGAGAATGAGCATCCCTATCTTGTTCCTGATTTTAAAGGAAAATCTTTCAGCTTTTCACCATTGAGTATTATGTTAGCGGTGGGTTTGTCATATATGGCCTTTATTATGTTAAGATATAGTCCCTGGTTTAATAACTCTGATGAGAGTTTGTATCATGAATAGATGTTGAATTTTGTCAAAAGCTTTTCTAGCTTCTATTGAGATGATAGTGTGGTTTTTATCTGTCTTTTTGTTAATGTGGTGTATCACATTGGTTGATTTGAAGATATTGAATCATCCTTATATCCCTGTAATGAATCCCACTTGATCATGGTGTATGATCCTTTTATATACTGTTGAATTTGGTTTGCTAATATTTTGTTGAGGCATTTTGCATCTGTATTCATCAGAGACATTGGCCTGTAATTTTCTTTTTTTTGTAGTGTCATGGTCTGATTTTGGTATCAGGGTAATGGAGGCTTTGTAGAATAAATTTGGGAGTGTTCCCTTTTCTTCAATTTTTTTGGAATAGTTTGAGAAGAATAGGTATTAGCTCTTCTTTATATGTTTGGTGGAATTCCTCTGTGAAGCTGTCTAGTCCTGGACTATTGTTGGGAGTTTTTTGGTTACTGATTCAATTTGGTTACTGGTAAACAATCTGTTCATATTGTCTATTTCTTCCTGATTCAGTCTTAGAGATTGTATGTTTTCAGAAATGTATCCATTTCTTCTAGGTTATCCAGTTTGTTGACATATAACTGTTCATAGTATTCCCTTATTTATTTATTATTTTTGGCTGTGCCATGCAGCATGCAGGATCTTAGTTCCCCAACCAGTGATAAAACCTGTGCCCCCTGCACTGGGAGCACAAAGTCTTAACCACTGGACCACCAGTGAAGTCCCCCCTTATGATTTTTTTAATGTCTGTGATATCAGTTGTAATTTCTTCTCTTTCATTTCTTGTTTTGTTTATTTGGGTCCTTTCTCTTTTTTTCTTAATGTGCCTGGCTAAAGGCTTATTCATTTTGTTTAGCTTTTCAGAAAAACAGCTCTTATTTTCATTGATGTTTTGTTTTTTTGGGGGGGGGTCTCTCTTTCTTATTTCTTTTCTGATCTTCATTATTTCCTTCCTTCTGCTGACTTTGGACTTTGTTCTTCTTTTTGTAATTCCTTTAGATGGTATGTTAGGTTGTTTGAGATTTTTCTGGTTTCTTGGTGTGGGCCTGTATCACTATAAACTTCCCTCTTAGGACTGCTTTTGCATAGACCCATATATTTTGGAAAGTTGTGTTTTTATTTTCATTTGTCTGGAGGTATTTTCTGACTTCCTCTTTGATTTCTTCATTGACCCATTGGTTTTTAGTAGCATGTTGTTTAGTCTCCATGTGTTTGTGTTTTTCCCATTTTTCTTCCTGTAATTTATTTCTAGTTTCATATCATTGTGGTTGGAACAGTTGCTCAATATAATTTCTATCCTCTTAAATTTGTTGAGGCTTGTTTTGTGGCCTAGCATGTGATCTATTCTGGAGAATGTTCCATGTACACTTGAAAAGGATGTATATTCTACTGTTTTTGAATGTAATGTCCTGTAGATATATACTAAGTCCAACTTGACTATTGTGTCATTTAAGACCACTGTTTCCTTATTGATTTTCTGTCTGGATGATCTGTCATGTAAATGAGGTGTTATGTAAATGAGGTGTTAAATTTCTCAATTATTATTGTATTATTGTCAATTTCTTTCTTTATGTTTGTTAATATGTGCTTTATATATTTAGTGCTCCTATATTAGGTACATATATGTTAATGCACATATATGTTAAATATAATCTCTTCTGGTATTAATCCTTTTCTCATTATATAATGCCCTTCTTTATCTTTTGTTATAGACTTTGTTTTAAAAATCTACTCTGTCTGATAGGAGTATTGCTACTGTAGCTTTCTTGTCATTTCCATTTGTATGGAATATATTTTTCCATCCCCTCACTTTCAGTCTGTGTGTCTTTAGTTCTGAAGTGAGTCTCCTATAAGCTGCATATAGATGGGTGTTGTTTTTTTTATCTAATCAGCCACCCTATGTCTTTTGTTGGAGCATTTAGTCCATTGACATTTAAAGTGATTATTGATAGGTATGTACTTATGGCCAACTTGTTACTTGTTTTCTGGTTATTTTTGTAGTTCTCTCTTCTTTTCTTCTTCTTTTAGTTTCCTCCCTTGTGATTTGATGATTTTCTTTGGTGCTATGCTTCTGTTCCTCTCTCTCTAGTTTTTGTGTATCTGTGGTAGGTTTTTGATTTGTGGTAACCATAGAGTTCATATATGTTGACCTATAACTATTCTACTTGTTGTAAACTGATACTCATTTAAGTTCAAACATGTTCTAAATGATCTACATTTTTTACTCCCCTCCCTATTTTTGTGTTTTTCATGTCCTATTTTATAACATCATGTTTATCCCTTAAATGTTTGTTGTAGTTATAGGTGATTTTATAATTTTTGTCTTTTAACACGTTATTGACGGGGGGATTTTTGCAGAAACTAACACCAGTGGCTGTAATCTGTCTCCAGTCAAAAATGTGTTAATCTTGGGCTTCCCTGGTAGCGGAGTGGTTGAGAGTCCACCTGCTGATGCAGGGGACACAGGTTCGTGCCCCGGTCCAGGAAGATCCCACATGCCGCGGAGCGGCTGGGCCCGTGAGCCATGGCTGCTGAGCCTGCGCGTCCGGAGCCTGTGCTCCGCAACGGGAGAGGCCACAGCAGTGAGAGGCCTGTGTACCGCAAAAAAAAAAAAAAAAAAAGTGTTAATCTTTATACTCTCTTATTTAAGTGGTTGATCCACAGCCTTTACTATATATTTGCCTGTACTAGTGGGATTTTTCCTTTTCCATAAATTCTTACTTCTTGTTGTAGCGTTTTCTTTTCTACTTAAAGACGACACTTTAACATTTCTCTTAGGGTTGGTTTAGTATTGATGAACTCTTTTAATTTTCACATGTCTGAAAAGTTCTTTATGTCTCCTTCAATTCCGAATGATAACCTTGCTGGGCAGAATTTCCTAGATTGTACCTTTTTTCCTTTCAGCACTTTAAATATACCATGTCACTCCCTTCTGGCCTTCAAAGCTTCTGCAGAAAAATCATTTGATAGCTTTATGGGGGGATCCCTTGTATGTGACTCTCTGTTTTCTCTTGCCATTTAGTATATTCTCTTTAACTTTTACCATTTTAATTATGATATGTCTTGGTGTATGCCTCTTTGGATTCATCTTGTTTGTGACTCTGTGTACTTTCTGTACCTATATATCTGTTTCCTTCTTCAGGTTTGGGAAGTTTTCAGCCATATATTCATCAAATACATTTTCAATCCCTTTCTCTTTCTCTTCTCCTTCTGGTACCCCTATAATGCGAATGTTAGTATACTTGATTGTTCTAGTGGTCGCTTAAATGGTTCTCTTTTTTAAGATTTGTTTTTCTTTTTGCTGTTCTGTTAGGTGATATCTATTTTCCTATCTTCAGATCCCTTTTGTGTTCTGTATCAGCTAGTCTGTAGGTAATTCATTTTAGTGTGTTTTTCATTTCAGTTATTGTATTCTTCAGCTCTGTTTTATTTTTAGTTTTCTAGTTTCTAGTTTAAATTCTCACTGTGGTCATTTATTCTTTTCCCTAGTTCAGTTAACATTCTTATTACTAATGTTTTGAACTCTTTATTTGGTAAATTATTTATCTCTGTTTCCTTAGTTGTTTATTCAGGAGTTTTCTCTTGTTCTTTCAAGTGAAACAAATCCATATGTCTTCTCACTTTGTTTAATTTTCTCTCTCTCTATGAAATTAGGTGAAACAGTTACCTATCCGAGTCTTGAAGGGGTGTCCTTATGTGGGAACATTCCTATGCAGTCTATGTGTGTCTTGTTACTTTGGTGGGAGAGCTGGATCTGAAGTGAGCACTGGCCATGTCTTCCCCCTTGTGTGCTGGCAGCTATCACCTTGGTATGAGGTGGCACTGGAGATGGAGTGGCTAGAGCTAGAGCTAGGTGTGAGCTGGGCCTTCTCCTATGTTCAGTGGCTGTTACTGACCTATCAGGGCTGTGGTCGGGTCCCAAGGTGCTAATGCAGAAACCCTGAGATTTGGGTCCAAGCTAGTTTTGTTCCCTCTAACTGTGCACTCTCCCCTCCCCCAGCAATGGTACCTTCACCCCAGAAGGAAGCAGCACTGGAGCAAAAAGGTCCAGAGTGGTCTCTCAGTGTGGGCCAGGACATGCATTGCCAGTCCCAGCACACCAGCCATAGCTTGAGGCTGCTTTGTATTTGTCACTTCTGCAAACACCAGTATTGACCACCCTTGCCTTGTTTGGATGCCATACCAGGTCTGAGCCAACTCTGTCCCCACAACTGCATACTCTCCTTAGCAACAGCAGCCTTCTCGCTAGTGTGGAGCTGCTCCAGAGCCAGAGTTTAGGGTTAGAGCAGGTGCTGTAGTAGGCTGGGTTGCTTGCTGGGGTGGTCTTGGGGACCTGGCACAAGTCCCAGGCTATTTCAGTCTGCTTCCTCTGCCTTGTTCTTGGGAGTAAGCAAGCACATGTGTACTCTTCATGAGTAGAGCCTGGGTTTCTTATAGCCCTCCTATTAAACCCACTGGTTTCAAATTGGCTAAGGGGACTCATCTTACCAGTGTCAAACCTTAGGGCTGAGGTGCCCAATATGTGATTCGAACTGCTCACTCCCCAGGGAGGATCTCTGAACCTGTGTAATCCTCCTCCTCTTTGTGTCTCCTTCCAGGGATACAGGTCCTAACCTGATCACTTTTCTTCCATTCCTACCCCATCTTTCCTACAGCCTTGGTTGTACAAGAGTCTTTCTGCCAGTCTCCAGTTTGTTTTCAGTGAGAATTGTTCCATATAGATTTTTTCCTTTTTTTTTAAACACTTTTCTTTTTAAAAAATATTTATTTCTTTATTTTTATTTTTGGCTGTGTCAGGTCCTTGTTGCGATGCATGGGCTCCTCTCTAGTTGTGGCATGTGGGTTTTCTCTCTCTAGTTGTGATGTGCAGGCTCCAGGGTGCATGGGCACTCTAGTTGAGGTGTGTGAGCTCAGTAGTTGTGGTGCGTGGGCTTAGTTGCCCCACTGCATGTGGGATCTTAGTTCCCTGACCAGGGGTCGAACCCAGGGCCCCTGCATTGGAAGGCATATTCTTTACCACTGAACCACCAGGGAAGTCCCTAGATGTATTTTTGATGTGTTTATGGGGAGAGGGGTCAGCTTAGCATTCTTCTACTCCACCATCTTGATCAACTCCCCTCTATAAGTGTTTTCAAGTACAATGTCTAGCACACAATAAAAAATAACCAGGTACCCAAGGAAACATGACAACATAACTGAGAACCAGCAGGAACAATAGAGAACAGAAACAGGCCCTAGGGTCCATTAGGTTTATCAGAATAGACTTTAAAATAATTATGTTTACCATATTCAAGAAGGTAAAAGACAATATTGAAAGTTTTTGGAGATACAGAACAAAAAATACTTGAAAATGTTACCAAATATAACCTAGAAATGAAAAATGAATAGCTGGAATTAAAACTCAGATTACACACATTAGAACAAAAGAAACTATTGAGAATAAGGCACAAAGAGTCAAAAGGATTGAAATTATAGGTGAAAGGGTAAGAATCATAAAGGTTGATTTGTGAAAAAAACCCATGTATATGTACAGTTGAATCCCAGAAGTAGAGGAGAGAAACTAAGAGACATATTGGAAGAGGTAATAGCTGAGAATTGTCCAAAAACTGATGAAAGATAAGTTTAAAATTCATAACTTCCTACAAACTCTTAACAGGATAAACCAAAAGAAATGCACAGCCAGGTCCATCACAGAAAATTTTCTGAAAAGGAAAGATAAAGGGAAAAGAATTTTTAAATTAGCCAGGGGTGTGGAGGAAACAGCCAGAGGAGGACAGATTGCTTTCAAAGGACCAATGACTAGCCTAAGAGCCAACAGCTAACTTCTAAACAGAAACAGTGGAAGGCAGGCTTCCCTGGTGGCACAGTGGTTAAGAACCCTCCTGCCAATGCAGGGGACACGGGTTCAAGCCCTGGTCCGGGAAGATCCGACATGCCGTGGAGCAACTAAGCCCGTGTGCCACAACCACTGAGCCTGAGCTCTAGAGCCCACGTGCCACAACTACTGAAGCCTGTGCACCTAGAGCCCATGGAGAAGCCACAGCAGTGAGAAGCCCGCGCACCACAGTGAAGAATAGCCCCCGTCACCACAACTAGAGGAAGCCTGCGCACAGCAACAAAGACAAGGCAGCCAAAAAAAAAAAAAAGAAAAGAAAAACAATGGAAGGCAGAAGACAATGGTATAATAAGTTCAAGGCACTGAAAGAAAATAACAACCAAACTAGACATTCATATGCAGTGAAAGCATTCTTCCATAATTAAGGGGAAATAAAGACATATAAATAAAGACAAATAAAGACAAAAACAGAGAGCTTCCCTGGTTGCGCAGTGGTTGAGAGTCCACCTGCCGATGTAGGGGACAGGTGTTCGTGCTCCGCTCCGGGAGGATCCCACATGCCGCGGAGCAGCTGGGCCCTTGAGCCATGGCCGCTGAGCCTGCGCGTCCGGAGCCTGTGCTCCGCAACGGGAGAGGCCACAACAGTGAGAGGACCGCGTCCCAAAAAAAAAAAAAAAAAAACCTGAGAGAATTAGTCACAAGCACATCTACACTAAAGGGAATACTATAGGGTATTCTTTGGGTAGAAAAAAATGATCCCAATTGGAAATGTAGACAGCAGCGAAAACAAAGAGATTTAAACATTTGGGTAAATATAAATGAGTATTTACTGCATAAACAGTAATAATAAAGACTTCTGGTCTTTATAGTATGCAGAAAAATACACAACAGTAGTATATTAGGAGAGATAAAATATTGGTAAATTGTTCTAAGATTCTAGCATTTTCTGGGAATAGAGTAAAAGTAGCCATAAATATCAGATTTTGATAAATCACAAATGTAATAAATGTTAACCTCTAAGAGTCTGTTAAAATAGTAAGTAATTCCCAAGGTAATCATGGGTCAAGGATAGAGTGATTGAATTACTGAATTCATCTAATAATTGGAAATTTGACTAAGCTAGATAAATTTTAATGAATTATATACTTCACAAGACATAGCCCCGTTTTAGGTAGTTAAAATTTGAATAATTGGAACTTATTTAGGGTTCTATCACTTATGGCTATTTTACCTTTTTACTATAATTTTTAAGAAACTAATGGTTTCCCAAAGGATTTGTTTAAAAATGTTAAATTTTATGTGTTTAATTCTTAACCAAAAATAAAATGTTATTACACATATGCAAAATAGCTGAATGTCAAGTAACCAGTTATACAGCCAGCTCATTTACACTGAATTAGTAATTTGCTCAAACAGTCTGCAATTTATGTTAAGTAAAGATTATCTTATGTTATACATTCGCATAATGACATAAATGTCTCATTCTCTTCTCTGTAAATGTTATTATTATCTTAAATTTCAGTTCTTTTCCACTGTTAGCCTCTTAGAGTAATTCCATATAAGGCTGTAGTTTTCATTATACTTTTGCTGGCACTGTCATTGAGAGAATATTCAACCTAAAAATTAAATAAGTATTAAAAAATACATATTTTGGAGCAGGGGTTGGAAAACTATGGTGCATTGGTCAAAACTGGCCTGCTTCTGTTTTTTATGTGTCCTGCAGCTACGAATGGTTTCTGCATTTTTAAATGGTTGGAGAGAAACAAATCAAAGACCAATATTTCATAGCATGTGAAAATTATGTGAAATTCAAATATCAGTGTCCATGAATAAAACTTTATGAGAACATAGCTGTACTCATCTGTTTACATATTATCTATGGCTGCTTTGAGTGTTTGCAACAGAGATTGTAAGCCCTGCAAAGCCTAAAATATTTGTTTTCTGGTCCTTTTCAGAAGTTTGCCAACCCCTGTTTTAGAACATGAGAAAATGTGAAGGTCTTCAGAGATTGAGTTAGTATATCTAATTGAAACAGGAACTTTATGTTTTGGCTTTGAGCATTGGTTTGTAATGTTGACTTAATAAACTCTTATGTGCAGTTTATAAAAAAAAGCACGTGGGATTCTCTTGGCTTCAACAAGCTGTGTAATACTTTGCATAAAATATGACAAGCACAGTGATAAACTTATTTATTTTTTTTGCGGTACGCAGGCCTCTCACTGTTGTGGCCTCTCCCGTTGCGGAGCACAGGCTCCAGATGCGCAGGCTCAGCGGCCATGGCTCACGGGCGCAGCCGCTCCGCGGCAGGTGGGATCTTCCCGGACCGGGGCACGAACCCGTGTCCCCTGCATTGGCAGGCGGACTCTCAACCACTGCGCCACCAGGGAAGCCTGATAAACTTATTTTTAAATATAAAAAGGCTCTTCTGCATTATAAACTTTTATATCTCTTTAATGTATTATGCCTTTATAAAATCTTAATACCAAATATTTATGAAATATGTCAGATACTAGTTTTCCTATATTGTAGACACTAAACAGTAGCCTGGTTGAATGCATTTGTTCTGAATCTCTGTCTAGCCAATTACTTTTATATTCCACTTTTATATTTCCACATTCATCAAATAATATTCAACTCTCTGAAATAAGTAAAGACTTAAATTTTAGTTCCATCTTGGCCACTGATTTGCTTTGTCAACTCAATGTACTTCTCTAGGCTTCTCAGTTTTCCTTTTAGTAACCTGTCCTTGTCTGTATTGTGTATTAGAGTATTTGATCTCTTGGTAGAAAAGAATTTCTGCAAATCCAGTGTTTTTGTTATCCTTCATTGGAATATTCACATATAAAGTTTTCAATTAAAAAAAATATTCAGCAGTTTCCCTGAGCATATTAAGGGCCTCATCACAAATCTAGGCTAAACACAAAGCATGTGTAAAACCCAGCAGCCTCTCTAAGTACAGTGAGTCTGTGGTGTTTGCCGTCTTACTGTTCATTGTTTCCTGAACTTGTTGCCTATAAGAGGCTGCTTTTGCAGTATTCCCCACTAACATTTGTTTCTGCTGTCATGGCATCTTTCCACCCAACATTTTCTTGTTTACTGTGAGTCAGAAAATTATCTGCAATAGAGAACTTAGCTTATCCCACTAGAGACTTCAGGCTCAGCTGAAGTACTAAGGAGATTCTGGAGCAAAGTCTAGACATGAGTAACTGCTAAGAGACATCAATATGTTTGTTCTGTTATGCCCAAAGGCTTGGGTGACTGCTCCCTGAGCAATGAAGAGATCTGGCTCCGTATAAGAGCTGAATTTGCAGAAACTGGAGGTGAATTAATTGTTAAAAATTGTTGAATTCAAATAATATCACTAAATTAGGAGCATATGTAAATCACTAAAGTGTGAGTTTTACAGCACTGTCAAAAGAATCTTTAATAGTAAAAACTGAATTTTTCTCAGTAAGAAAAGGGGAGGGTCAGATCAATAAAGAAAGTCATAGAAACAGGACTATAAATGATAGAAATAAAGAAAAAAACAACATAGGCATTAGGCCTAGGAAAAGGTCAGATTTGTGCTGTGTGTCTATGACATGAAAAAAAAAATCCTGCAAATGGGACTTTAACTTTGATCTTGATATTTATTGTTAGAAAGTGCCAGGATAAGAAATATTGTATGTACAATTACACCATCAGGCCTGGAAAAGTATTCTAATAGAGGAGAGAGGAAAGGAGGGCTTGAGGAAACAGAAAATGGAATCAATTGACTTTACATTAAAAAAAAGAAAGATATCAAAAGAAAAAAGAATAAAGGACAGAAATTTTAGAGAATTAAACATATATAAGTATACTGACAAGAAATGTGCATTCATCTTAGTGATTTTGCAGTGTTATTGCTGATATGGTTTATAAGATGCTTTGAACAAGGATCAAGTCATAGAATTTCACCTTCTATAATGTCTGTTTATGGAAGAAGGAGTTTGCAAAGTAAGCATGGGTCAGCTCGCAGCATACTACCAAAGATATCATGATTTCTCCAAGTTAGAGTACTCACAAGATTAAGCCATAGCCTGGAGATGCTTCTGTCTGAGAGAAACAAAGGTGATAGGGCTTCCCTGCTGGGATTACTATCCTAATTATCAGAGAATCATTGTTTCTCTCTGCTCCTGGGCATCAAATACACTGACCCCCTCAACTTCAAATAACCTCCCACCAGTACTGAGAGCATTCTCTGGCTCGTGCTCGCCTTCTCTAAAACCAAAGGCACTTGGCCGTAAGCCAGTTCTTAGTATTACAGTCCTTGGCACATTTCCATCAGCACTGAACTTTAACACACACACACTCACATCTCAACACAATTTGCAAGCTCGATTCACTTTTTTTTAGCATTGAAAAAGAAAATTTCTAGTATACCTTTTAATGACAATTTCTATCTCGTCACTGAACTATCTTATAAGAAAAGCCTCATGTTGGCTTTTTGAAAATGGAAATTCTTTAAGGATAGGAATCAAAAAAAGAACTCACTTTCAAACAAATCACGTTATTACAAAATATGAGCGTATAAGGACTATTTTTAGCCAAATTTCTTAGGATAGACCTTTATCCTAAAATTCTATCAAATTTCAAATAATTCTAATAAATTTATGAGGTGTACGTGTATTTATTTTCCTTGGCTTTGTTTGAATGGGACCTACCTCCCTCTTTCTCCTTTTAAGCAATATTAAACTCCCTTATGAAAAAGAGTTACAATTCTAGATATTTGTCCACTGGGAATAGAATTGCATCAACCATTGGGATATTTGCATTTTATACTTTTGATAATTTATTTACCACCCACTTTGTTTTTCCTCTTTTTAGTACAGCTGTGTTCCCTCCGCACCCAAATATGGCCTGAGTCCTGATCCACAGAGTAAACTAACTTCATTACAGCCGCTGTCTGGTCAAATCTTTCCTCCTCCACCAGGCTCCAACCTTCTCAGGGATCTTGGGTCATGGCTGAAGCAGGGAGGAGTAGCAAAGAGAGAACTAGAAGTCTGGAGCCTCAGATTCTGGCCTACTGAGACTAAGTGGCTGTTACCTAATTAAAGTGAGTCACACCTGTGGGCCTCATACAGTAACGAGGTTAGACTGTCATTTAACATTTCCCCTTCTAAATTCTATGATTTTCATGCTATTTTCTGGTTCCACTGTTTCTAGAAGGGGGGAGAAATCTAAAAATCTGAACAATGGCTTTCTGAAAACAGACCATCTAGCAAGAGAATTATAATCTTATTATTCATTCATTGCTCAGTGAATGTTTATTGAACACTTACTGTCACTCAGGCTCTCTGCTGACTAGGCACTGAGTGATAATTATTCTTACTTTTGTTCATTCTCAAATGGTTTTTATAGAGGTGCAATTCACATAACATAAAATTAAGCATTTTAGAGTAAACAATAGTGCATTTAGTATATTCATAATGTTGTACATCTACTACCTCTTAGTTCTAAAATATGTTCACCCCTCCAGAAAGAAACCCCATGCCTGTTAAGTCATCAGTCTGAACTGTCTTCTCTCCCTACCCCTATTAACCACTAATCTGATTTCTGTGCCTATGGATTTATCTATTTTGGACATTTCATATAAAATGTGACCTTTTTCATCTAGCTTCTTTCGCTTATCATAATACTTTTCAGGTTTATCCACATGGTAGCATGTACCAGTATTTCACTCCTTTTTCTGGCTAAATAATATTCCGCTGTATATACCTACCACAATTTGTTTACTCATTTACCTATTGATGGACATTTGGGCTGTTTTCTCCTTTTGGCTGTTGTGAATAGTGCTGCTGTTCACTGAACATACATGTATATCAAGCAGTTTTTAATACCTAGTAAATATGGCTCAAATACACAGTTTATGGTCAGGACTCTAATAAATACTTTTGGAAGCAGTTAACTGTCTTCCTGAACTGGATTCAATCAAAGCCACTACTTTGTCATCTAATCTCTGACTTCTCTCATTTCTTTGTTCCTGGTTTTACTACTCAATAAATTGAGAAAATATAAGAGTATCTCCTAATACTTGATGTGTTCCTATAAATGTATAAGTATAAAACTAGAATCCAACAAATGTCCTTATAATCAATGCCACATACAGTCATATAAACAAGGAGCCATTAACATCAGAAAAAGAAAAGACCATGTTTTACAAAATGTTTCCAACTGACCAATTACTTACTGGAAAAGGGAGTAATATGAAAGTGCCAGGTTATTGCTATTCAGATCAGTTAGGGCAGCAAAGATGTACTGTATATATTTTTCTTCTTTAAATTACAACTTGTGGGAAACTTTTCTTTTCTTCACTATACAATAATTTAATAAGAACTGGGTTTATTTTTACTTTTATTTTTGTTTTTCTGTCCAGAGGCCAAATCACAAAATCACTCAAACTGATGGTGTAATTTTTAGATATAGCTTAATAAATACTTCATGCCAATTCCTGGTCCTTGATATCCAAGACATCTGTGGTTTTATTCCATTTTCTCTGCTTACCAGTCTTAGTGATCCGTGTACTGTTTCTATTGATTTATTGGCTCAGTGTAACTTTGTAGGACCTACAGTGCTTGGCAAAAACCAGTCCTCACATTAACACACACACAGATATTCACACTCGCACTCAGTGCTCCCTTATTTTCTTCATCAGCCTAGATTTTAGCTTCATATGGTTCACAAATTTTGAGCTATTTGTTTTTAATATCTTACTATAAGTTCTGGCTTGGACTACCTATAGGCTTAAAATTGATATAAAGAAATTTTGCATACTAACAAAGAGATATTGCCTTGGTGAGTCCTAAAATCTTTTATTTTTCCAAAATAGAAATTATTAACTATTCCTAGTGTGGTACATTAACTGCTCTGGCCAGTGTTAATTCTTTCAGTCCAATAATAAACACACACTCTCTTTACATACACAAAATGCTGCAGCTGCCATTTATACACTCAGTAGAGAAAAAACAGTCAAATTAGTCCTTTGAATTGAGTTCTGTTAAGACTTTAGATCAGATAGACAGAAACTGAATCTAGGTATTAAATAGAATTTGGACACATGACTTACATTTATGGTAAATTATTGGCATAGAGTTTTATGAGGTATTTGTGCTCATGAGAAGCCATGCATTAAATGTAATTCTTTTTTTTTTTGCGGTACTCGGGCCTCTCACTGCTGTGGCCTCTCCTGTTGTGGAGCACAGGCTCCAGACACGCAGGCTCAGCGGCCATGGCTCACGGGCCCAGCTGCTCCGCGGCATGTGGGATCTTCCCGGACCGGGGCATGAACCCGTGATCCCTGCAGGTGGACTCTCAACCACTGCACCACCAGGGAAGCCCTAAATGTAATTTTTAAGTGTTGAATCACCTTAAATATATTAGTGGATACAATAACTGAAGAAATATCATCTTGACATCTCTTATAAAGCAAAGAATCATCAAGAAAAGTATATTAGTTTTTAATTATTGATCTATTTTGCAAAGTTAGATTTTCACATTGAGTTTGTTTCAAAAGCAAGGTGCTAATATCTTCGTAAAACTTCCCATTTACATAGTTCTTTACTTTCCAAACATTTTCTCACCTATTATTTTACTCATGCAGTTGTACTGCGTAATAATAAGTACAACTGCTTTTATCTACACACAAGTCAGATATCCTAAGGTCTTGCTGCTCTAAGTGTGATCTGAGAACCAGCATCATCATCAAATGAGTCTGTTAGAAATGCAGAATCACCACCCTAGACCTACTGAATTAGAATATGATTAAGAGATATTGAGTGGTTTGCCCTGGGTTTTTTGATAGTAAATCTGGGGCTGGAACTCAGATATTCTACTGATCCGCAGCTCAGAAATCTGTCATCTGACTGTTCTAAATTATAATGAACAAGTAACATGAGTGTGAGAGAATGCCCTTCCAGTAAAAATTAGTCTGGCATTTCTATTGTGTCCATGATATATAAGTCATCAGTTACATTAAACAATAAAACATGTAGGATCCAGGAAACAAGGCCTGGCTGCAGATAGAGAGATTTGATGGGTCTTAGGAGGACCGTCTGTTTTCTTTGTCAGATTTTTCACCATCAATTTTATTAGCACTGAGAATGATATAACTAACTTTGCTTTCTTTAACATACAAATAGAATAGGAATTAACACTAAACCAGAAGTTAAAAAGGAATAAAATGCACGCTAAGTTTAACAAACAGCTCTCAGTATATTACGTTGTAGCATTTTCCATGGACACATTAATGCCTTTTACAAAGATAATGCTTTCTTTCCTTAGTTTCTCATTGCCATGAGTAAAATATTAATGAGACCCACCTTTTTGAACAAAAATAATCTTCCCCTCTGGCTTACCAAGTGTTTTTATGATAAGATCTTATCTCAGGAAAGTATCTTTTTTTTAAATTGCAAATATGAGTGGTGATATATTAATATGATAATAAATGGTAATTGGGTTTGCTGGGGTTTGTCTATCTGATTGGGATAGAACAGGGCCCTCTAGAAACAATTCCCAATTCCAGGGGTTTATAAATGTACATCAGGTAGTCAGTAGTGGAAGGAGTCACACAGAGCAGAAAGGTGAAATGTTAGGGGCATACCTGGGGACCATATAAACAAGACATTAAAATCCTATAATGCTTTACACTTGCAGGGTGTTTTCTCTTGTTTGTTTTTCATGGTAATGAGATCTCTGGGTTCACAGTGAAGGTAGGGGAGACCAAAAGCGGCAGGAAAAGCCTGAGAGGGCAGATGCTTGAGCCCAGCCAAGGGAGATGCCGCAAACTTGGAACAACCTTGGGATTCTGTCTAGGAAAGCTCTTTGGGATGACTGCCTGGCTCTGGAGCAACCGTGATAGGAAAGGGCCGTCCCTGAGGTGCAGTCCCATAAGATTTTGATCTACCTGCTCAAGATGGCTCTCTCTTAATTGGCTTAGGACAGTGAAATTCCCTAAGAGAATATCTTTTTTTGTTTGTTTTTTTTAAAGAAGAATGAATATTTTAAAGTCCTTTTAGGTCTCTTTTACTGTTTCTTCCTAGTTTACCCTAGAGAAGGGCTTCCTGAGAAAAAAGAACTTTAAGTACAGGAATGGATTACAAGGGAGGTTGTGAAATCATCATGACTGAGACATTTAAAAAGAAAATAGCATCTAATGGCTTTGGGATGGTTAGCTAGACATTGTCTAAAGGCAGGATGATGGAAGAGAAATTTCTTTAGTATTTCAGTTCAGCAACTCACAGGCATATGCAAGACTTGTGTTTAAAATTAGGCTTTAGGGCTTCCCTGGTGGCGTAGTGGTTGCGAGTCCGCCTGCCGATGAAGGAGACACGGGTTCGTGGCCCGGTCCGGGAAGATCCCACATGCCGCGAAGCGGCTGGGCCCGTGAGCCATGGCCGCTGCGCCTGCGCATCCGGAGCCTGTGCTCCGCGACGGGAGAGGCCACAACAGTGAAAGGCCCGCGTACCGCAAAAATAAATAAATAATAAAAAATAAAATAAAATAAAATAAAATTAGGCTTTAGTGTTGAGTTTCTAAACATTTCAGAAATTTACAAAAGTATGTTTGAGACTTTGTGCTTGAAATAGTAGTTTGGCTTGCAAGAGCTACAGTGTAAAGATGCCTAACGAAACAATTATATTCATATATTCAAGATGAGTCTTAGGTATTATGTATTATCAGAAATCAATATTTACTTTTGTGTCTTTTAAAAAATTCAGTTACTCTGTGTGTGTGCTTCTATGGTTTTTCATACACTATGATTATAAATTATATTTATATCCAAAGTATAGACATCATATGGTAAAGATGGATGGAGTCTTAGTGAATTATACAGAAATGAGAAAAAAAATTTAACTTCTCTATCATTAAAGTCCTTTCTTGCTTCCTTTTTTTGCATGTTTTAGATCATTTAACTATGGAGAGTTATTCAAGTTAAGTTACTCTTAAGTTGGAAAGTATGCAAATTTAGCAGACTTCGGTCAAGGCTGTTTTACACATTTTGTAAATGATCCATTTATGATACTAAATGCAACTTAAGGAAAATACTTTCTAATATATTTAGAATGCATTTATAGCATTTTAAGAAGGTTCTATAATTCATTCATCCTGATTTTTGAATTATATTAATTAAAAGAGTAAATAACAATATACCATTAGTGACATATTCCTTTTTATTAAAATTAAAGTGCTTACATGTTAAAAGAAACTTCTTAAAGTATCTTATATGTCACATCTGCCTAAGCTTTGTAATATATATTTCTATATATGACTTACTTATGTGAATAAGTAAATATTGAGAATTCTGTTTGGGACTAATGTATAAACTAATCAATTTATAGTTTCATATACAACTATGTAGATATATGTATATAAAGATTTTTAAAAAACAGTCTCTGTTTGCACATGATGTTTCAGCCCCCAACAGGGAAGAATAAACATTATTTTTATAATACTATAATATGCATCTATTGAAAAAAATTCATGTATAAGTGGACCCATGTAGTTCAAACCCATGTTGTTCAAGGGTCAACTGTATATACACAATATAAGTAGATTTATAATGTACATTTGTACGTGTATCCATCCCCTAAAAACCCACAGATATACACACACCATACATATGCCAAAGAAAAGGAAAATTAATAAGACCATGAATCTTGGGCTATTCTTCATCATTGCTTCCTTTAAAATAGAATCTATTCATTAATTTTAAAAATAAACTGAACAAAACTATTTAATCCAAGGAAGTGCTTACTGAGCATAGATCTGTGATAAGTTTGTACAAAATATGGGAATTCATATTAGATAAAGAAGCATTTATTAAGGATGGCTACCACTTTGGGTATGTCCAGCATTTGACTTAAAATCATAAAATAATTGTTTTGTACTTCAAAAGAGGCTCCAATTAGTGAATGTGTCAGTTGAACTTTCTTGGCCTATGTGACGTTATCCATTTCTCTGACATACTTGTGGAAGCAGTTATTTTATAGATTCAGCTTTTATATTGGTTTAGATTTTTTAAAAATATCTTTTTACATCACAAAGTGAAAAGGAGGTTTAACACATCACCATGTTTTTTTAATTGAGATACACAAAAGAAGTGTCCATAATCCCACCATTTAAATTTTACCCCATCCCTATCCTCCTGCTCCCACCATTTATTGGCAGTCCAAGAAGAGCCCTCTGTTTATAATTTGATGCTACAAATTCTTTTCAATTTTCCCTTTCATACAGCTATATTAATCAATCTATCTACACAAGTTTTACAGAAATGGATCAGGCTAGCCATATTGACCTATAACATAGGTTTTCCCCTTACTTATATATCTGAACATATTTCCATATCATCATACATAGATTTCCTCACTTTCAATAACTATTGCATTCCATTATATGGGTGTATCATAATCTGTGTAGATATTTTCCATTGATATTTAAATTGTTAAATATAGATGTTTTTCTTTTACGCTACTGAAAACACTATTTCAGGGAATAATATGTAGCTTTATGTGGTTGTGTAGCATGTATGTAAGATGTATCTCCCCACAGACTAGTTCTTGCTAAGGTCACCATAACCAGCATGACGCTGGAGCCAGTGGGACGTTGGTTTTCTTTAGCACACTTTCGACCATCCTCTCTGTTCCTTGGAAGTTTCTCTGCTTTTCCTCCTACCTCTTTTGTTGTTCCTTCTAAATCTACTTCACCACCACCTCTTCTTCAATGCAAACTCCTCAAGCTCAGTCTAGGCACTCTTTTCTTTGCATATTATATTTTACCTCTAGACAACCTCATCAATGACCAAGGCTTTAATTACCATGTATACAGGAATGGCACCCATATTTATATCTTCACCCTTGACTCTCTGGATTCCAGAACCATGTATATTGCAACATGTTTATTACTTTCTAGATTACTTTTGATTTATTTTTCTACTCCATACCTCTCTTCATTATTCTAGACCCATGACTCCTACTGCCGCAAACTCATTTTATCTGAAATCAAACTCATAATTCCATCAAACATAGTCCTCCCCAGTAATTTCTATTTTATTGAGTGGTACTGGCATCCAAAAAGTTGCACAATAGAAATAACTACCCATATATAATTCATCACCAAGCATGGTTTTACCCCTAAATGTTTCTTCAATTCATCAATTTCTCCCTATCTCCACTGCTACCCAACTAATTCATGCTACAACTATCTCTTGCCACTGTCATGTCTTCCTAATTAAGTTCTATCTTTATCTACCTACTCTTGCCCCTCTCTAATCAAGTTTCCATTTATAGCCAGATTGACCTTCCCTCCTCACTTTCTGCCTTTCAGCCACACCAGCCTTCTTTCAATTCCTCCAGTGTTCTCCCATGTTCCCTCCATCTACAGAACATCTTTATTTGTTTATATCAAGGCTCTGGGATGGACAGGCAAGGTTTCTGCTTCTAATGGTGCTTTCATTCTAGAGGAGTAAAGTGTGAGAAGGCACACCAAAAACACAAACATAAACAAGACAGTTTATTAGATAGTGATAATTGTTAATTTCTATGCTGAGAATAAATTTAAGGTGATATAAAAGAGAATGACTAACTGGATGCTCCTTATTGGGTGGGCAGGGAAGGCCTCTATTGGGTGAGCAGGGAAGGCCTCTCTAAAGGATTTCAAATGAAAGGTAGCCAACCATGCAGAGATCATGAGGAATAGCCTTCCAGGCAAAGGGAACAGAAACTGCAAAGACCCTAGTATGGAATGAGCTTGGCTTGTTGGACCAAGGTGGTAGGGTTGGGCATGGTGAAAAATGAACAAATTGAAGAAATTATTCTACATGCTGTTCTCTCTGCCTAGAATATTTTCCCTTCTTTTTACGCAGTTAACTCCTACTGTCCTCTCTTTTATCGAGTGTACTTCTATTCATTCTTTGATCTCCCTTCCTCAGGGAGGCCTTTCTTGCCCTGCAGACGTGGTTAGGTCCCCCATGTATATGCATCATGTACACTTACTTCCTAACATGCATCATAGTTGTGGTTTAGTAACATTCATCTCCTTGGTGATTTGATTAATTTATCTTTCTCCTTCATGAATACTTGCTCCATAAGGGTCAGGACTTGTCTGCTTTGCTCAATATGGTTTTTGTTGCTTCTAACACAGATGAGCCACTAAATAAATGTTTGTTAAAATGAGATTGTTGGACTAAAGGTATGCACCTTTTAAATTTCAATAGATATTGCCAAGTTACTTTCCCCAAAATGCATACTCCTTGACATTTTCATTAATCTTACATGAAAGCACTCATTTCCCCTCATCCCTGTCAGCCCTGCATGTTAGCATTCTGCTTAATTTCATTACTCTAATAAATGGCCATTTGCATTTTTCTTCTTGAGCATCTACATTTGAGACAAATCCAATTATATTAAATTCAGGTCGCTACTAGACTTTTTAGGCCTAAATTAATTTGAGGTGGGGGGAACAGAGAAGCCTTTCTCCCATCTAACTCTCCAGTTTGCGTGTCTCACACTTATATCTCATACTCTTGTTTGGAAATTTCTGTGCTTACATCTGCTATTTTGGCAGTCATACTCTACACAGTCGGGAGAGATTGGACACCAGTGAAAGACAGGTAGGTTCTGGGCCTCCAAATGAGAAAAAGATAACAAATTAAGAGGAGAATCAGAGAAAGGGATGAGTCAGAGTTAGAACAGAGCAGAGTCTTGTAAAAACACTGGAGACAAGGTAGGATCTGATGGTGTAAAAGATCTTGGGTAAAGTGTACTTGAGGTCTTGATGGGACCTTAAGAACATGGTAAAGCCACTATTTCTTTAGTGGCCAGGTGAGTTTAGAGCAGAGACATAAAATAAAATAGGGAGAAGCTGGATTTGTTGAATAGTAAAGCAGAACAGGGCCTAAATCTGAAAAGACTTGGCAAATATATCTAAAACCAAGGACCACAGAGACTACTTTATAGAGTTGGACCTAGATGTTTGTTACTGTACCCTAATAGGCCCTCACTCTTGTAGAAAAGTGGTGTTCTTGCAAAGAAACAGTACATTGTCTTTTAAGAAGGGACCTGGGAGACACTGGGGAAGAGATTTGTACCTTAGCCCATAAGTACAAGGCCCTGGGACCAAGGGTGATGACAGCAGGAAGAGCCAGCAAAAGTAGCTGTCATTACTTGGGACTTGGGCATAAGGCACACGTGATTGTGGCTGTCCACTTATGGCAATAAGGAACAGTGAGCAGGAATCCAAGAATCTGGACAACAAACCCCTGGGTGCAGCGGTAGTCACCGAGTCTCGAGAGCCCCAGCCTAATAATGGACTTAATGTTAAGTTCCATCAGATTGGGGGCAGGTGAAGGAGTAAGAGGACAGGATGTTTGAATTAGCCTAGGGACTGAGACAAGACTGAAAGAAATTATGGACAGTGAGGCGGAGTTTAACAGTGGAAAAGCCCAGTGACTCATTATGGACTGCCTATTGAGCCTAAATTACTTAGATGTCTTCTACCACCTCCACCTTCATTATGTACCATAGCAACTTTACAATTAATTTCTGAAGATTTTTGGATTAAGTAGTTTCCTGTGTTGACATATGAATGGAAAGAAACAATTTCTTTAGGAATATTGTGTCCTAAAATGCTGAAATGAGGTGCACCACTGAGGGTTAGTCCATGTATTTCCCCTTTGGAGAGGATTTCACCCTACATTTTCTAGTGCAGTGTCCAGGCTGGCTTTCAATGCTTCATTTGATATGGATTTTTTTTTTCTTAGCAGAACATACTTCACTATTAAATAAGTCTCACTGCTAGGAATTCAGATAGGCTTCCTACATTTTCCCATTTTATTTTACCTCATTATTTGTAACTCGTGACAGTAAATAATTCCTCTCTCAGTATGGCACTTTGAAATAAGCACCACTGTGTTTTCTCAAAGCTCTGTAAGATTTTCTACTGCATTCCAGTCCAATATTTTACCTACAAGCTCTCCTGGTTCCAATTATTACCCCCGATTTGAGTCAGCACAATGAACTTGAGCACTCTCTGTTCTACCCGGATGAATGTTTGCAAATGTAGCACCTTTATTTTTTATTTATTTTTAAAATTTTTATTTATTTATTTATTGGCTGTGTTGGGTCTTCGTTGCTGCACATGGGCTTTCTCTAGTTGTGGCGATAGGGGGCTACTCTTTGTTGCGGTGTGCGGGCTTCTCATTGCGGTAGTTTCTCTTGTTGCGGAGCACGGGCTCTAGGCGTGTGGGCTTCAGTAGTTGTGGCTCACGGGCACTAGAGCGCAAGCTCGGTAGTTGTGGTGCACGGGCTTAGTTGCTCCGCGGCATGTGGGATCTTCCTGGACCAGGGCTTGAACCCATATCCCCTGCACTGGCAGGCAGATTCTCAACCACTGCGCTACAAGGGAAGCCCTGTAGCACCTTTAGAATAAGATAAAATGCCTTTGAATATCTTTGTGGTTATTGGTGCTATAAATAAGGAGAAAAATCTGTATTTCATGAGATTGTTCTAGTGAATTTTGATCCTTTAAAAAATGCTAGCAACCAAAACAACAAATCTGAACAATAATAAATCAGCAATGGCTTCACTGTTCTGCTTTTATTCATGAAGACAAGTATAATCGTCCTATCATATCTTCTGTTGAAATAATCGTCCTATCGTATCTTCTGTTTAAATGAAGCCAGTGTAATGTTCAGGGTATTTTGGTAGCAGAAAGAGTATTTCACATATAACAACTAGTTTTTAAAGAAAGAATTAAGAGACAATATCTTCCTATGGGGAAAAAAGTCAGATTCCTAAAAATAACTAATTGTCAAGGCACAAAATCTGGCCAAATGCTGAACAAAAGCTTGCTGTTATCTAGGCAATTTATTTGGCAATCCTAGCACTACCCACTGTGTGTGTTTGTGTCCAGATGGCCAAAATGCCAAACAAATCCTGGAATCACAGTTGGTGCTGAGATGCTGATTCTGCATGGGAGATTGTGGGTGGGCACCTTCCTCAGCAGGTAGGCTCTTAAAGTGAGCCCTGGCAAGCCATAGGATCATTGCCATCCATGTGTGGGTGGTGATTGATGATACTGATTTAGGGGAGTCCCAGATATGAAACAAAGCAGCTGAATGAATGGGTGTTTTCTTTCCCTGAGTTGAGATAGTTTCTCAAGGTGTGGTCTGAGGGCCACTTGAATGAGAATCATTTGGGTATCTGTTAAAACTGCTTAGTGGGTCCCATCCCTGGCTTATTCAATAAATCTCTGGAGATAGAATTCAGGAGTCTAAATTTTTTTTAACAAGATACATTTTATCTTATTAAAAAAATTTTTTTTTCATTGGAGTATAGTTGCTTTACACTGCTGTGTCAGTTTCTGCTGTACAGCAAAGTGAATCAGCCATATGTATACATATCCCCTTTTCTGGATTTCATTCCCATTTAGGTCACCACAGAGCACCGAGTAGAGTTCCCTGTGCTATACAGCAGGTTCTCGTTAGTTATCTATTTTATACACAGTAGTGTATATATGTCAATCCCAATCTCCCAATTCATTCTACCCCCCCTTCCCCCTTACCAAGATACATTTTTAAATAACCTCCCTGATTTTTCTGAGCCCTAAATTTGAGAACCATTGATTCAATATTAGTGAGATGATACTTAACATATGCAAACATATTGCTTTACAGAATTTAAAGAGAGCACAAAGGCCCATCTGTCCACTGGCACAGCTTCATGCTGGCAGTAACTGAGTGGCTAACCACACAGCTTTCTCTGACCCCTGGTGCTCTTTCCCAAACAGTGAATTCCCTCAATACTCACATGTGTACAATGCAACTTATGGCAACCATGCAATTGCAATTTTCCAGGACAGTTCCAATAGTATGGACAGTTCCATACCATTTCATTCTTTTCAATAAATGTAGCCTATCTAAATGAATTAATCTTTTATACTTCTGTAGCAGAAAAATATTTTGATATTAAATCACGTATTTGGAAAAAAAACCCTCATTTACCCCTGCCCTTTCCACATCATTCAAGCAGCACTAAGAACATTCTATTTGCACTCTCCTCCAGATTGGGGTGACACACAGAGAGAGGAATTAGTGAAATTCTAGGATTTAAGCTTTTAAGAAGACTTAAAAAAATTCGTGACAGAGGCAATAGTCTGAAATTAAAGCACCTTTGAGTTGTGTGAAACAGAATCCGAAAGAAGTGTTGTCTTTGTGAATTGCTTTTAATCCTACAAACTTGATTTTGAAGATCAAGAGCCAGGTTTGAGATAGAATAGTCTTTATAAAAGACCAGAGTGGCAAAGAAGGCATCATGATGGCAAGAATAAGCTTTTCACAGATAGAACAGGAAGTTCATTTTTTTTTCCTGCTAGTGGTGGGAAAGAAGCTAAATGAACATGACTAAGGTTTGCCATGGATTGTCTTTGAGAAAGGGCCTGAGGTCCTGGGCCAAGTTCTGAAGTGTGGAGTGGGGGTGGTTGACTGAAGAGAGAAACTCCTAGTAAATTGGGCAAGAGTTGAATCTTGGAGCAGAAGGACTATTACATGACTTCCTGGGATATAGCCAGGGAGTTTGCAAACCTCACAGCAAAGCCCCCTGTGACACAAGAAGGGCAGAATAACTGTGTAAGTGGATGAGCCTGAGGGTAGTCAGCTGACTTAGAGAGGCTCACTGATGGGTGGAGGATACAGTGTGACCTTGCTGGACCCAGAAGCCAGCAGAAAAGTGTCCCTAGAACCCTTCAGCCACTGAGGCCAATGAACAGACATGTGAAATGAATAACTCAAGGAAGGCACACAAAGACAAGCACATTTTCCTCCTCCATGCCAGGATATTACTTATGTGATATGTGTCTTGAGGTTTTAGGTCACCCTCAAGCAGATGGAAATGGAATGAAAGAATCTCACGTTTGCTTGAGTGTTTTCAGACAGAAGACATGAAATATTAATCTGGAAGTCACTGCGTCATATAGTCTGTGAAACATCAAATTTAAAACACCTTCATGAGACTTCATATGAGCAAATTCACGAATTAGTAAAAGAATATTTTGTTAGACCACATGTCCTGATTTTTTTGACCTAGAAAATATGGTCATCCTATTTAGACTAGGCTATCCCACCTTATATTTTCCTAGAATTGTTCTTTGGATATTCTAAGCTGTATAACTTTCAACTCTCCAACTGATTTAAGAGGAACACGTCCTCTATTCTCCCTCTTACACTTTCTACATCTCTGAACATAGGAAAGTACAGAATGAATGGATGAATGAATGAATGGTCTGCTCAAATATGTATAGAATCCCAATTCTAATAAATTAGTTGCTGAGGAGGCATACTAATGAATAAAACAACAAGAAAAGTATACTTGGGATTTTTTTCCTTAAAAACAATTAAGGTGACCCGTAATGTGGGTACTTATACGACCTGAACATAAATAAATCTTGTTAAAACAACAATCTGTTAAAAGTGTCACTTGTCTCTTTTTTCCTGCTCTGGGCAACAGAATCTTGATAATGATAGTCAGCTCAGTACTACAAATCTAGATTTTGATCTAGAGCGTTCTTTATATTGGAAATAAAAAGATTATGGTTAGTAGAAGTAGTTGAACACCCACCAGGGGAAAAATGTATATACATTTTGCCATAGAATATATTATCCATTTTTGTTGTTCATATCAGTTATCTGTCATTTTGGTTCTATACTTTTTTTTTTGCGGTACGCGGGCCTCTCATTGATGTGGCCTCTGCCGTTGCGTAGCACAGGCTCCGGACGCGCAGGCTCAGTGGCCATGGCTCATGGGCCCAGCTGCTCCACGGCATGTGGGATCTTCCCGGACCCGGGGCACGAACCCGTGTCCCCTGCATCGGCAGGCGGACTCTCAACCACTGCGCCACCAGGGAAGCCTGGTTCTATACTTTTTGAGGCAGAGACTACTATCTAATTATCAAATGTTCTGGGCCCTTAGCTAGACCACTAACTCCCTTGCACTTAGGTTTGGCCATGTGTCTGATTTCTAGTTAATAGAATGTGATTGGAAGTGGAACCCAGCCTGGTTCCTAGAAGCTTCCCACATGTAATAATATTCTATAATCTTTCCCTGTCTGGTTCAATCTAAGTGAATATGGTGCCCTTGGAGGTTTTATGTTGAAGATGGCAAAATGACAAAGTGGAACAAGCCTGGATTCCTGAATCATCACTTGGAGAAGAGTTGTCCGGACCCAACAAGAAGCACCCATTTTGGGACACTGAGTGAGCAAGAAATAAACTATCACATTAAATCACTGAACTTTCAGGAATTTCTTATTTCAGTAGCATTAACTAATATATTTTACTTATAATTTCGTATGACATTCCACAAATATTATACAGTGAGGCTATGATGTAAATTTCCAGTTTCTCCCTCAATAAGAAATTGGTGAAAGCACTTAGATGAATAGACTCTTGTGTTATTCAAGCAAAAATATACAAAACAACTCAAATTGTTAGAGTATAATATAATTGCTACTTTATATTAAGAACCTACTACATTCTAGGCATGATAATAAGCCCTTTGCATTTATCATCTCATTTAATACTTATTTATGGTTTTATATTTAGGTTCTAAGATTATAAACTCAGGGAGACTAAGTTACTAGACCAAGATCATACCATTGGTAGGTGGCAGTAACAAGATTCAAACCCAGACCTGTGATTCCAAACCTTAAGCTCTTGAACTCATTGGTATGCCCTGCATCTTTTGCTTACTTTCTATTCCAGTGTGGTCTGTGGTAGGGTATTCTTTTCTTATGTCAGAGCCTTACTACTTTTTTTTTGTTTCCATCTGGAATTGTGCCAAATTCATTTTATGTATTGGATTCAAACATTTATAATTCTTTTTTTTTTTTAAAGGTGTAAACTCTTAAAGATTCCCTGAAAATACTTTCCACAAGTCACGTACTTTTCTTGCTGGTCCATAATGAGAGCCCTTTGTTTTCAGATGGGAAGGGTGGGTTTTTTGGTTTGTTTGTTTTTGCTCCTTTTGGAGGGAAGAGTAACTTCATGCTTAGAATCCAAATTGAAAGTGGATGCCCCCATTGGGTAAAACATGGATGCCCACTTTATTACAATCCCATCTGGCTGTAGCAGCTCAGCAATATTACCACAATTTCATATCTCATGTTGTGAATGCTGTTCCAATTATCTGCTGCTATAGACGACTATCCAAATAATCAATGATTTTTAAAATAACTTGTTCTTATCTCTCCTAATTCTGTGGATTTACTGGGTTCAGCTGGGTGATTCTAATTTTGGGTCTCTAAGCAGTTAAAGTTAGATGTTGGCTGGAGCTGGAGTTTTCTGAGGACTCACCTGGATGTCCAAGGGAGTTTTTTCCATCCTGTTTGGTGCCTGGACTGAGGTGGCTTAAAGCTGAGGCCTCCCTGGAATATCAATTCACATGGTCCCTCCATGTGGCTAGCCTGGGCTTCATGATAGTTTGAAGGTCTCAGGGAAATCAGAGTTCTTTTATGATAACAGTCTTTCTCTAGAGTGAACATTCTAAGAGACCAAGGTGAAAGTTGCAAGGCTTCTTCTGACCTAGCCTTGCAAGCCATGCAGCATCACTTTCACTGCAACCTGCTGATTCTGTGATAACCAATAGAATTCAAGAGAAGGAAGTACACACAGGCATGAGTACTGGGAGGCATGGTTCATTGGAAGACCCCTGGCTTACTTGGGAGAATCTTTTCATTGGCATTTGTATTATGGATTTTTTTTTTTAGTGTAAAAAGATCATTTTATTTTATTTTAACATCTTTATTGGAGTATAATTGCTTTACAATGGTGCGTTAGTTTCTGCTTAATAACCAAGTGAGTCAGTTATACATATACATATGTCCCCATGTTCTGACCGGTGTGAGATGATATCTCATTGTAGGTTTGATTTGCATTTCTCTAATGATTATGTATTATGGATTTTTGATTAGGTTCCCAAAAGGGTAGTTTAGTTTCCTCAAAATCTTATGGGTCCTTCCATCACTGTAGTTTGGTCAAATTCCTCCAGGTCAAAGGGAATTTGGGTGGTATCGTTCAGAGACACACTCAGAATTATCTCTACTCCTCATCATGAATCAGTGGCCTTCTGTTTCCTGGGATTCCATTATTGGTTATATGTTCCCTTCACTGCTTAACCCAACAGCTCTTTGATCAGAGGTGCTATGTGACAGAATTATTGAGGGGTGAGGGAGGCAGCAAATGTGCAACTTTCGTGATCCTAACTCCTTATTTTGCAGTGTTGGGCCTTTTAGGGGTCCAAACGGAGATAGCTAAGTTCAAACTATGTAAGAATGAAGGCACGGAGACAAACAGATGAAGATTAAAATGTCAAAACAGATGAAGATTAAAATGTCAGTTTTATAAGTAAATGTCAGTTTTATTACTGATTTGCAGCTCTGCTTTAGATCTGTAGCCAAAGCAATTGCTAAAAATCCCACACCCCACCTTCCCCAGAGGTTGAACTTTCCCCCTGCAGAAACCTGCCTGCTAAGGTTATCATATCATGGAGACAAACCAGAATGCAAGTGTCACGTGGCCAGGCCGGCTCCTCAAGAAATCCCAGAAGGGGTGAGCCCAGTGTAGCCAAAGTCACCGATGAAACAAGTCATTTCTCTAGGAGGTAGAGTAAGTGAGGAGGTGGGGAGAGGCTGAAAATCTCCTCTTTCACTCATCTCTTTATGGAAAATATGAGACCAGGGGAATGTGTGCTTTCCCTTACTTAGTACTTGGACGCCTCCCCTCCCCCAGGGATGTTGGGGAGTAAGCACAAAGCACTCAGAAATTCCCAGCATTCACACTTCTCATTGCAAGGAGGGCTGTTGGTGGCTTGCAGTGGCTTGCCAGACTTCCTGAATTAGACACGTATATAAGTACCCCACCCACCTCTGAACCTTTTTATATTGCTTCAAAAATACCATTGTAATTACCAAACAAAATTGCATCTACATAAATGAGGTAGGAAGATAAGGACACATACAACTTGGAATTTAGGTTTATGATCCAGAGCCTGATTATACTCTTCAACTATTACCTAGTAATTCCACAGGTTCTTCCTGAGATGTTTCATTTGAAGGACTGTTTGTCATTGTTTGGTACAAATGAAACGGGAATAAGTATCATATATTTTATATATAGATATATGAATATGTGGGTGTGAATATGTGTGTAAATTGTCTGTTCATGGTAGAATATATAAATATAAATGTGATGTGTATGTCTTCCTAACATAAATATTTCATTGGTTTCTTTTAGGAGTTTTGAAACTGGAGGTTTGGACCCTTGTGTGTTGCTGTTGAGATCCCTCTCACCCCTAATTTGCACATTAAACATGTATGTGTGCTTCTTTATAGCTCTATAATTGTCACATTTACATAATATATGTGCTCAGTAGACAAACAGCTTATTTTCCTTTTAAATTAAAATTTCAAAAGTACGAATCCATCTTTGGAGGTGAGAACGCTGATCAAAGGATGCAATGATACTCATTAACACCAGGCGATGAAAGCCTGTTGTAATTATGGTGAGCAGTGAGTTCTGGTGGTGGGCATGGGGAACTATGCAATGGGCTTTACAAGTCACAACTCCACCACAGCACTGCCTGACGAGCAGCCAGACCCTACCCTGGGTCTCCAGTTGTTACCCAACATCCCAAGAATATTGTACATATTAGTTTCTATGAAACATTTTTTTAAGATCATGTAAGTAGATAAGGAGCAAAACAGAAGGTCTTTACCATCCCATTGTGTTTTATGTTGAATAAATACTTACGTAGCCCATATCAAGTATTGTTCTAGGCACTTGACACCCATTAGCTCATCCAGTCCTTATAGCCAACCTGTAAGTGAGAAACTCCTACTAGCCGTGTTTTAGAAAGGGGAAATGGAGGCAGAGAGAAGTTAAGTAGATCTCCTAAGGTAAACCGGCTGGACTTGAACCCAGGCAAGGCTGGTGTGAAAACCCATGCATTCAGTCACTCCACCTTGCTCCCTCTGGCCTGAGCCCATAGTGCCTGATAGTGTTCTGCTCCTAGCCATTGTACTGTTCACCTAACCTAAAGCAAATTTTGTCATCTTGCTGGGCTTCAAAGTCACCTTCCTTAAAAGATGATTGGTTTATAGCTATTCTTTATTAAACACATCCTAGTGGTAGGGTGGGAACGAAAGAAATAACTATGAGCTTCTCAAAGTTTTTACCCTGATTCAATACAGAATTTTAAATGTCTGCAAGTCTTTTTGAGTATTTTAAGGTAAACTTATCAATTGTAGAAAATTATAAACAAATGTCTGGCCTTGTTATGCTATTCTAATTGTAGCAAGTAAGATTTGAGGCAAATTGAATGAGTTGATCGACATAACATGAAAAGGCTTTGATAGAAAGTTTCCAAACTTGAAGCTCTATCCTCCCCAGGCTATTATTTAGCTTTATGAATTGCTTCCTCCATGTTCTATCAGATGCCTTCTTAGTAGTCTAGGTCCTGAAATGAATCCATCTACTCAGTTGTGTTCCCGTGTCCAGACCTTAAACTCTGGCCACCATTATTAACACTAATTGGTAGGCTCAGCAGAGAGGCTGAGGGCTGAATGAGCTCCAGGAACAAAAGTAGGTTCTCTTCTTAGAACTGTGTGAATGAAAAGGGTGGGAAAGGTCAGCTTGCTGCTGCCTGCCCTGAATCCACTGTGGAAGAAAGGACTTCATCTGGCATACCTCCCGGCAAACCCAATTTAAAAGAAATGCCACGAGGCAAAATTGTCTCTTTGGATTTATCAGATCATATAGATCCTAGTTATAGAGAAACAGACAAAAAAGAAACCAATCTGTTCCATACCCTCTTGGCCAAAATTAGATTATGTTTAGACAATGGCTTTGCGTGCTGTGAATGTTGCCTGTGGAGCCCTGGCCCTGTGACTTTCCTCTGCTTGGAGCTTCCATTACTGTTGAACTCAGCCAGTGACTCACTCCAGCATCCTAGGGAGGTCTGGCAGTCATGGTTCTAGGGCATTCTGTACCCATGGTGCCAAAGGACAGGAAGGGCAGGAGCAGGGGCTCTCCAGTTTCGATTAAACAGAGGAGAGACTCTCAGCAGCTGCTATGGGAAAAACACACGCAAGTTTCCTTTCATTGTGGCAGTGAAATTGTGAGATGGATAGTTTTTATTGGAGCACAAAGATAGGAGAAATTTCTGTGGGGATTTCTGCTCAGGTTTTTGGCTAATAGGAATGCATGAGTGATATTAGGTAGAAGTAGAAAAGTAAATACTTAATGGATTCCAAGACAATGCCTTTAGCTGGTGATCACTAGCTTCAAAATCTGGATAATCTGGGCTTCCCTGGTGGCGCAGTGGTTGGGAGTCCGCCTGCCGATGTGGGGGACACGGGTTCGTGACCCGGTCCAGGAGGATCCCACATGCCGCGGAGCGGCTGTGCCCGTGAGCCATGGCCGCTGAGCCTGCGCGTCTGGAGCCTGTTGCTCCTCAGCGGGAGAGGCCGCAACAGTGAGAGGCCCGTGTACCGCAAAAAAAAAAAATCTGGATAATCTGATTTCTGAAAAATTTCAAATGAAAACCACAAGTGGCTTTTCCCTCTGCTCAGAAGAGTGCTAGGTGTAAGAAGTTGGATAACACGTAGGCCATGGCACAATACTTTAATACAGCCTTTCATCAAATGAACTGACCTAGTGATGAAATTGAGTACAGGGTCATTCAACTCAATCATAATGTTCAAGTACACAGAAAACACATTGAAGACACAACTCATATCAATGATCAAAAACTCTCCAGCTTGTGACTGTTTTATTTTTTGTTTTTGTTTTTTTAATTAAGCTCATCAAACACTTGAAACAGACAAAAGTGTTTCAAAGGCCCTTTAGGTGTCAAAGCAAACTCGAATAACACCATAAACTCAATGAACATTCATGACCACTTTTTTTTGCGGTACGCAGGCCTCTCTCTGTTGTGGCCTTTCCCGTTGCGGAGCACAGGCTCCGGACGCGCAGGCTCAGTGGCCATGGCTCACGGGCCCAGCCGCTCCGCGGCATGTGGGATCTTCCTGGACCGGGGCACGAACCCGCGTCCCCTGCATCGGCAGGCGGACTCTCAACCACTGCGCCACCAGGGAAGCCCATGACCACTTTTTGATAATGAAAATGGAATTAATGATATAAACAGCTAAAGAATTGCCAAATTTTTTTCTAAACCTATACTCCCATTTTCTAAATCTAGGTTCTCCTTTTCCTTTGTAATTGATTTGGTGCATCGGCAGGTGGACTCTCAACCACTGCGCTACCAGGGAAGCCCCTTGGCTGGTCTTTCTTGATGCTTGGATGAGTTTATCAGCCCCTTCCCCATACAGATTTCCTCCATCCCTACAACCATGGAGAAACTCAAGGAAGAGTTGTGCCTTGGTTTACAGCTTCTCATGCCCTGACATGCTGAGTCACTGCTGCTGGTTAAAACAGAAAGACTCAGGCAAACTAAGATCTGTGTGAATGTTACAACTTTGGGATTCTTCTAAAATATATTTTATTTTTGTACCATGTACAGAATCACTGTAGTGGATATCTTTTTTTGTGTGTGTGTGGTACGGAGGCCTCTCACTGTTGTGGCCTCTCCCGTTGCAGAGCACAGGCTCCGGACGCGCAGGCTCAGCGGCCATGGCTCACGGGCCCAGCCGCTCCGCGGCATGTGGGATCTTCCCGGACCAGGGCACAAACCCGCGTCCCCTGCATCGGCAGGCGGACTCCCAACCACTACGCCACCAGGGAAGCCCTGTAGTGGATATCTTTTAACTGACCTGTATGAATGTATATAAAGTGTGACATAATCACAATACAAGGAATACACTTCTTTAGCTGCTCCTTTAGTTCCTGGGTAAAAACAGCACAAAGGAATTTTCTGGAAGTGTTGGCAGCTAAGCAGTTAGATCAGTGTTTTTTCCTCCAAAACTATCTTTTTAGGTAGGAATTTCATAGCATGTCATAGACGTTGCCAGAACCTTCGTTCAGCAAACTGACCTTAGAACCCTAATAAATTAATGAAAAAGGAGACGTACTTCTAAAGCACCTGTGTGGTGAGACTAACGTCCTAAGGAATTCTTGATTGTAGCAGATGTGCTTCACCTGTAGAAATGATAAAATCTAGAAAGCTTTTACTTCTCCTGAAGATCACAACAATTTGGCTTTCAGACATATCATGGAGAATGTATTCACCAAAGGCACAAAAATGAATGTTAACCCTGTAAGTACTGGTACATTATTTAAGGTATACCATCAGTGCTTTCCTTTTCTGGGGGAAAAAGCCTGAACCATACCCTTGCTCCTACCATTTTGGTGGAACTTATGCTCCTAAAGTTCTGATGTAATAACTTTTTAATAGTGGTCCAAGACTCCTTACTCCACTATGATAGTACTGGCTGGGACAAACAGAGCAGACAAATAAGCAAGAATCCTGGCCATCTGACTGCATTTGTGGTAAGTCCCACTGATGCTTCATTCTTTTTCTAGATGAGCACATCAAGAATAACAACAAAGACGATAGATGCTCCAAGGGCCACTAAGTGAGACTTATTCCCCACTGCTGAGGCATTCTACCCTGCTGCCTTACTGAGGACTGACTCAACCACTGGGCCCAGTACAAGTCCCCAGCATGCATTCACAAGGACTGATTCCTGACCACTGCAGTCAGTAGGGTAACTAGGAGGCTGTTCAGAGTGTGTGACCCTGAGTACTGGGAGGACATTAAAGATCTAGATCAGTGCTGGTCAATAGAAATATAATGGAAGCCACATGTGTAATTTAAAAATTTCTAGAGGGGCTTCCCTGGTGGCGCAGTGGTTGAGAGTCCGCCTGTCGATGCAGGGGACACGGGTAAAAAAAAAAAAAAAAAAAAAAATTTTCTAGAAATCACATTAAAAAGGTAAAAAGAAACAGGTACTAATATTATTAATAATTTATTATTAATTTTAATAATAAATTTTACTTAACTCAGTATACCCAAGATCTTATTCAGACTCACCAATTGTCCTACTAATAAAGATTTTCTGGTCCAAGATTCAGTCTAGAGTCTCTAATCTGAAACAGCTCCATAATCTTTGACTTTCCTGACCTTGACATTTCTGAGGAGTCCTGCCCAATTGTTTTGCAGATATCCCTTAATTTTGGTTTGTGTGATATTTCCCCATGATTAGACTTATGTGTTTTGGACCAAGTGCTACAGAAGTGCTGTGGTGTCCTTCTTCATGCGTCATATCAGAGGCATATGATGATTTGCCCCATTACTGGTGATTTTAACTTTAAAAAAAATTGAGATATATTTGACATATAACATTATATTTCAGTTATACAACATAATGACTTGATATATGTGTATATTGTGAAGCGGTCACCACAACAAGTCTAGTTAACATCCATCACCACATATATTTATATATACATTTTTGACTGTGCCATGCAGCTTGTGGAATCTCAGTTCCCCCACCAGGGGTTGAACCCGGGCCATGGCAGTGAAAGCCCAGAATCCTAACCACTAGGCAACCAGGGAACTCCCTATAAGTTTTTTCTTGTGATGAGAACTTTTAACATCTACTCTTTTAGCAAGTTTCAAATATACAATACAGTATAATTAACTGTAGTCACAAATCCCCAGGACTTATATGTACCTTTTCACCCCTTTTACCCATTTCACCTATCCCCAGCTTCTGCCTTGATAATTTTAACTTTAATTAGTTGATTCAGGTGGTGTCTGCCAGGTTTCTCCACTATAAAGTTATTTATATTTACTAAATTACTAACTTATGGGGAGATACTTTGAGACTATGTAAGCAAAAGTTTATCACAGTTTTGTTCTCTAATTTTAGCATTCATTGATGACTCTTGCCTGAAACAATTATTACTGCAGTGTTTGCCAAATGGAGATTTTCTGTTTTCAACATTCCTTCAACATTTATTAGTTGCCATTCTGCTAATGGTTCAGGAGAACCCTCTTTTCTTCCTTATTTGTTTGTATTAGTACGCACTCAAATTCTTATTTTATTCAATGGCTATAATTCATTGCTAAGGTTATTTATTTTGTTGCTCAATGTTGTCACAGTTCAGCCATTTGGAACTCCTTAACATTAGTC
This sequence comes from Neophocaena asiaeorientalis asiaeorientalis, assembly GCF_003031525.2. Classification (NCBI taxonomy): domain Eukaryota; kingdom Metazoa; phylum Chordata; class Mammalia; order Artiodactyla; family Phocoenidae; genus Neophocaena; species Neophocaena asiaeorientalis. The sequence goes on along the minus strand of NW_020185336.1, from coordinate 12,988,272 downwards.
CTTGTGTCCCTTCAAGATGCTCTCATCCATTTTTGGAGCACTTCCTTAATTTTTGGTATTACAAAATGTCCCAGGTTCATCTTATGCTTTCCTTGCCCAGGAATCGGCCATTGATTAGGAAGCTTGGTTCCTTTTAGTGGAGAATGGTATTTAGAAGATAACATCTGAGCATTACATTTGTTCTTTGCCATGAGGTATTACTGTTCTCAGGCCTCTCTATGAACAGAGCTAGGCTATATATGTGTAGACAAACACACATGCACACACACACGCACACACTTGTTTTCCTCTGTATTTCTGTATGTATCTATATAAGTTGAAAACCATGAGTTCACAACATTACCTCCAATTCCAATCCAAACGCCATAGGGTTCACTATTTTTCTCCTTTTCTTTAACTCCCTTCTCTGACAGTGAGAAACCTGGTCCCAATTACTTGTAATATATTACTTATTTGATCAATTCCTCTGCACGTAACCAATCTCCCGTAAGTTATCACCACCCGTCCTTGCATGGATGCCAACCTCACTGCATTTGGGCTGTGACATGCTGTCAGTGTTGGTCTGTGAACAAGATGCCTTCCTCATCCTGCCTAGACTCTGACACTGTGTGCCTGGCCAGCTCCCCAACTCTTTACCCCTTTCCTGAGCCCACATCTGCATGGAGTGGAGTAAATACCTAAACATAATCAGGGTTCAGTTTAGCAGGGAGGACCAGGAAAGTGGATTTTGGAGAGGCAACCAACACTGACTGCTACAGTGCCCATTCCCATCTTGGTATTAGCAACCCAATTTTACTTTGGGGAACCATGCACCTTCTCAAACTATCCTTGTGATTTGAGTGGGGCAGGACCCATTCTTGGCTCTAGTGAGAGTTTTGTTTAAAAAACAAACTCATACAAGGAGACTCAGAAGGCCACATCTGGGCATCTCAAGAGGCCACACTGCAAGCCTTTGACCAATGTGGTTGGTTCAAGACTGGGCACATGACCTAAGTCAGGACAAAGAGAACCTTGCCTAAAATTGCCGAAAGGATTATATAGAAATAGAATCTCTTTCTACTGATGTTGCCAAGCCTTGAATTGTTGATAGTCATCTTTCTACCACATCTGAAAATGAAGCCAACATAAAGAAAAGCAGGGCTTCCCTGGTGGCGCAGTGGTTGAGAGTCCCCCTGCCAATGCAGGGGACACGGGTTCGTGCCCCGGTCCGGGAAGGTCCCACATGCCGCGGAATGGCTGGGCCCGTGAGCCGTGGCCGCTAAGCCTGCGCGACCGCAAAAAAAAGAAAAGCAGATCTATGACTTGGAGAGATAGAAAGATTCCATACATCATTGTTTAAGCATCTTGATCAAGCCATGCCTGAAGTTGGGTACTCCTAGGCTTATCTGTTATATGAGCCGATAAATTCTACTTTTTGCTTAAGCCAATTTTAAATGGGTTTCTGTCACTTGCAACCAAAAGTGTTCTAATTGATACAGCTAGACCTTAGATAGCTTTTATATACTCCCAATAGCTGAGGAAGGCCTAAGAACCATAATTCTTAGCTTAATATAGTGGGATGAAACAAAGATAATAACTTTAGACTTTAAGTGAAAACTCCATGAAGAATTAAAGGGTCAACAATGGTTGAAAAAAATTTTCTATGGGCCCTAAAATATTTTTAAATTTTATGTCAGACTTACTTAACCAGTCTGTTTCTATTCCACGTGTGAAAAATTGACAATAGTACTAAGACTTTCAAATCACAGATCAGGCAAGGAATTATAAGCACTCATTTTAAAGCAGCTTCAGTTCCTTAAGAGATGCAGCTAAGTTTGTTCTTTATCTTCTTTTCCTACACTGGACTTCTATTCCTCCTCTAGCTCCAGCCAATAACAAGAACTGTTATTAGACTCTCAAACATATGGCACATGTCACTTTAAAAAACAAACTCATACAAGGAGACTCAGAAGGCCACATCTGGGCATCTCAAGAGAGTGGTTCCAAAAGGAAGCCAGAGGCCTGAAATGAAGAAAATGGGTGTTTCAGTCCAAAAACAATGATTTGTTTTTCTGTATTTATTTTAGTCATCCATTCGGCATTGGGACGGAGGTCACTCTCCTAGTCGGGCACTGCAGCATCTTGCCTGGGGTTTCCAGAGAGAAGCCAGACAAGGAGGAGTTGAGTCGGCAGGACCCAAGTAGCAACTGTGACAGAAGTAAGCCGCCTTTCCCACAGCTGTGCATTACACATTGTCTCCATAAACCTAAAGGTTGGCATTGGGGAAGTTTTCTTTCTTTAAAATGACAGATTGCTCTTTTCCTTTGTCTCGCCTGTGATTTCTGCCCACCCCCAAACCCCATCTGTGTCAGTTCTGCCCTCAGCTTGAGGTGGTGGTGGTGTGACCCAGCCAGGCGGTGGAGCAGCTCAGTTACCACCAAACTGCCACTCAGTTCCTGGCCGAAAAGACTTCAGAGCCATAATCCTGTAATCTTTTCTTCACACAATGACTCCATTTCACTTGAAGGGGTTGAAACGGATGGCTTTTGTCATTTGGAATCTGCACACATCTGGATGAATTTTTAGTTTAAAAAAAAAAAATCAAGCCATAAAAAAGGCAACAATATTCTCTTTTTGAAGACAAATGTGATTTCATCACATCAAACACATGTTAGAAAACTCGGCTCATTCTTGTTTTTCCATCCTGCTAAAGGTGACGAAGATAGCTGAGCTACTTAGTACTCTGCCTCATGCTAATCAGATAAGGAAGGAAGTACGAAGTCAGGGAACATAGGTGGACTATTTGTGGCCGCACAGCATTTTAAAGATCTGACAATCAGAAAGCAAATAAAGCTATAAAAGATTGCTGGCAATTTATTTTTAATTATAAGTCAGCTGTATTTTTAATTGTAAATTTAGACCTTTTTAAAAAGATAGTCTGTCCAAACTTTTCTCTGGAGACCACAGACCAAAGCCCAAACCCAGGGAAACTCACACCCCCACCTGGATAAAACAGAAGCTTCATGACTGAACTTTTTGAATTTCACACTTCTAGAGTGATATGTTTAAGGGAATAAGTGGGCTTTGTACCCCAGTGAGATCTTTGGAAGATAGAAAATATCACTTGGTACCTTTTCTGTAATCATTCACCAGACCTAATGGACTTTCCTTCCTAAAGGACTGTCATATTGATTTGCTCCTCTCCATCCCCATTTGTTCAAGGCCCTATCATTTCTCAACTGAATGACTGCAAAAGTGTCTTAACTAATTTCCTTGCCCCAATCTTCCACCCTGCCACAAGAATGATCTTTCTATTCCATGTTCTAAAGTGTCCTTCCTTTGCTTAAAATTTATTTTTATTTTTTACATATTTTTATTTAAGTAGAGTTGATTTACAATGTTGTGTTAGTTTCTGGTGTTCAGCAAATTGATTCAGTTATACATATGCATACATTCTTTTTCACATTTTTTTCTGTTATGCTTTATCACAGGATATTGAGTATAGTTCCCTGTGCTATACAGTAGCACCTTGCTGTTTATCTATTTTATATACAGTAGTTTGTATCTGTTAATCCCAAACTCCTAATTCATCCCTCCCCACCTTTCCCCTTTGGTAACCATGAGTTTGTTTTCTATGTCTGTGAGCCTATTTCTGTTTTGTAAATAGATTCCTTTGTATCTTTTTTTTAATATTCCACATATAAGTGGTATCATATGTTATTTGTATTTCTCTTTCTGACTTACTTCACTTAGTATGATAATCTCTGGGTCCATCCATGTTGCTGCAAGTGGCAATATTTCATTCTTTTTTATGACTAAGTCATATTCCGTAGTGTATATATACCATATCTTCTTTATCCACTCATCTGTTGATGGACACAGGTTGCTTCCATGTCTTGGCTATTGTAAATAATTTCCTTTGCTTAAATTTGATTAATGGCTCCAAGTTGCCTCCACTGCAGAACACATATGATCTTTTAAATCTGGTCTTGCTAATCTCTCTCACTATCCCCTACTTGATCCCCCAAGATAATGAATTACTCAGGAGCTCTCCTAATTCTCTCTGGTAAGCTTTTCTCTCACTTGAGCCTTTGCATTTGCAGCTTCCTCCACCCACCAGGAACCCACTCTGCTGCTTTGTAGCTGGTTAAATAGCTGCTGCTGGAATTTTAAAACTTAACTCAGATGCAAATGCTTCTCAGACATCTTTCCTGGCTTCCCATCTGCTTCCAGGTAAGGAAACTTTTCTTATCTGCTCCTGTGTTTGCTGCTCTCATAGCACTTTGTATCTTCTTCACTTGTCTTGCTCGCTAGCTGGGGAAGGGTTGTTTCTTAATTCCTGTATCCCCATTACCTACCATGGTTCTTGGTTTATAGTTGGTGCTCAAAAATGTTGAATGAATGATGTGGAACATGAAGAATTGGTTTTAGTTATATAAAGTTTAATCATTTGTGTTTGGTTGTTTTTAACTTGGCAATGGCAATCACCATCTAGGTCATTGTGTAAATCTATTTAGCTGGACATTTTTGGTTAAGTTTTTAGAAGCCTTGAAATGTATGTTGAATCTCTGCCTCAGTCAACTCTAGCTGTACTAAATTATTCAACACAGAACACTGTAAGGCAAACACATAAATTCACCATATGGAGCCAATAAAAGGTGTCAAAAACAGGAGGAAAAGTTACTGACAAAGTGTGACAAGGTTTTCAAACAGGGGCAATATTGTCCATTTAAATTGTAGAGACTTTATCCACATTCACTGCAAAAAAAGGAATAAAATGTACAGATTTTTTTGGGAATATTTGGAAGATGGAAATAGTCCTAGTACTCCCTGTATCTGAGTCATTATCTTGCAACACTTATTATCAAAATTTATGCCCTACCAACTCTCCAATCCAAACTTCACATCCTAGTAAAGCTGATTTCCTTGCTATTTCCTAAATCTGTTATCTTTAGAGCAGGCTTCATGACCTTGCTCAGATACGTCCCCAATTTGAAATATTCCATTTTGAGTTCTTCTCTGTCCTTTATTCTCAGACTAAATCCTACCACCTTCAAAGAAACCTCCCCCCAACCATTCTGGCCCATATGAGTTGTACCTTTTCTGATTTTCCACAGCACTTGTGTCTGCAGGACCCGTGGTGCCCCTCCCATACCCTGACTCCAACAATCCTCATAGCCCTAGGATCTACAACCCATTGACACCTTGTCACTGTCCCCACATCCTTCATGTCTTCCCTCTATACCTGGTATAAGTGACCTCCATGATCAATCATTATCACTCCCATGAATATATTTCAACTCTTACTATGATACTTGCTGAGCAAAACCCCAATCCAGGTATAGTTCTAACTCTCTGCCTGTGGGGTAACTGCACTCACATAACTGAGCATGGCTAGAAAACTGTCACCATGCTGACTGGTCTCATTTTGAATACATGAACACTAACTTTGAATGGGTTCTTAATGCTGCCTGGCAATCTTTTTATATTTCCCTATTCCACTTACTCTCCCATTCTCCTAGACAGCTAGATCATACTATCATGTGATTATATATTGTTTTGTCCTCCAGTTATTTGAGGAAACTTGTGTTTGCAAGGCTGTATATAACTTGTGGGCAGGAGCCCATCGTCCGAGGCCCCTTTTACATCCTTAATAATTCTAAGCACGTGAGCGGTGCCCTGTAAATGGGCCAAGGTCTTTGAATAGTTCCCCATCCCATCCTCAGGATATGGCAAGGAATTCTGAGAGGCTAGGAAGTTCGGCTAAGTTAGAAGGCCCAAAACCGTTTGAAAGTGCCCCTTACAGAGAACATTGACAAGTGAGGGTGAAAGGAGAGAGAAAAATGAGGGTCCTTTGTATTCACTGGAGGCAGCCAATCAAGGAGGAGTAGCCATAGAGTCAAACCGCCTGGGTTTGAATGCCAGCTCCACTACTAACCAGCCATGTGGCATGGGGATGTTATTAGTTAATCTTTGCATCTATTTCCTCTTTGGCAAATGAGACTAAAAGTAGTACCTAACACATAGAGTTTAGAAAGTTTCCAAGAGATAAATATCTCAAGCACTAACACATATAGCTAAATGTCCAATCAATATTAGCTATTATTTTCAGGAATCAGAGTGAGGCTGAACAGGTTTGCTTGAGCTTCTCCAGCTTAAAAGGCAACATCAATCCTCTAATTCTGGTTACAATATCTCTGGAATATAATGCGGCATTAAGTTTTTCATCCTGAGACCCTAAACGCTTGGTTAAGTTCTCCACTGCCAGCTTTCTCACCCTCACCCTATTCATGGGCCTTTCAGTTAAAGAGGCCACTGGGCCATATCTGAGCTGACTTAACTCCTCATGGTCAGACCTGGGTCTTTCAGTTGGCACCACTGGCAGCTGGCCCAGGTAATAATAAAATGTGTTGAAATGAATTAGATTCTGGAAAAGGATATAGGCAGTTGGCCCTACTCTGGCAGTGGTGAAAATTTATAGAATTACCTTCACTTACACTATGGCTGTTTGTATTATAAACATAAATACAATGTCTGAGGAGCAGAGAGACTTCTCCAATGGGCCATTTAAAACTCTGTGAAGGTGATATAGCTGGTAATCTGAGCCAAGAAGGACTTTGTTGTTTGGATTAAGCATAAGACAGTCATTTCTGTGCATTTGCTCCTCCAACACCTAGCAATCCCTTTTTGAGTTTTGTGCTAGGCACAAAGGAGGAGATAAGCCAAATGTAAGGCATGATCCTGGCTTCAAAAAGTTTATAGTCTGGCTGTGTAAGAGACCCTCAAGCACATGCACTCCAAGCTGGGGCCACAGTGCGTAGTCAGGTGTTAGGCTGTAGGATAGTAAGTGCTCAGAGAAGAAAGCAGTCAGAAGAGTCAGGAGCCCAGGAAGCTGGCCTTGTTAGTTGACGGGTTCATTCACTTTCCTGTGTTCTCTGAGTCCTGCCAGAGCACCCACGAGTGTGTGTGTGCCTAAGTGTGGCAGGCAGATTCCGGGCAGAGCCTCCTCCATGATATCACTGTGCATCTGGCTTGAAGTTTGGGTGCGAATGTCTGTAAAATTTAAGTGTTTGATCTAGATATCTATCTTCTGGTAAACACTTGTAGGATAGCTTTCTGCTTTAAAAAAAAAAGTAACACAGGACCTCAAGGGTCCATCAATATCACGCATATACAAAGTTCTTACCATTTTCCTCAACACAAGACACACATACAAAGGCTAGACTATCCCATTACGTGACCCAGGGAAAACATATATTGATAATGTTGTCATACGTTTAAGGATAAACTCTAGCTCCGACTCTATAAGAAAATGTACAGAGGATTGTTGGGTAAGACGAGAGAAAGAAGTGAGGTGAGGCTGATGACCCAGGGACACACCCACCAATATATACATTTCCTTTTGCTGCTCTTCTCTGCTGTGGCCCTTAGAGTTGGCTTGAATGAATTGTGTTCTGATATGACAAAGTCCCCAAAATCCTGCCCGTTAGGAAAGTGAGGGAGTAAGTCACACCTCGGGGGTAACCTGGTTTAGAAATCTCTTTCTTTAAATCATTCATTCTTTCTTCCATTCAGTTACTGACTCTGTAGCCTCTTTAATGTTTAAATGTTATATTTGTTTGGGCAGAGAAAGAAGGAAAGAGTGACATCAATAATTAAAAATGGACTGTAGGGAGAGGCAGTAATGAGACACATTGTCCTTATAACAGCATTCTTACAAAAACATTCCTGGGCTGTAGCTTCTGACTGAAGTCGCTTATTTCAGGAGGCTGTTTTCCCTCCCTGTTAACTCTGCCAGGATCTGATGTAAACCAGTGCACACTAGATTTTATGAGATTTCTTAAAAAAGAACAAAAAAACAAAAACCTTCCTCTGCTCAATCAAAGCTTTCCTAGATTTTAATATTGGATGAGGGAAAAGCCAATGATCTAATTAGCATCATTATATTTGGTCAAGAATCTGAGATCTACATCTGCTTTGAATTAATTTGGGGTGGTTAATAATTGTCATTTGACCCTTATTTGTCAAAGTCAAGTCCCAGCAGTTACTAGTCCTAGCTGACATCAAATGCAGATAGTGATAGTACTAGCTGATGTTTTGAGTTTTTATTGTATGCCAGTCACTTGCTGAGCAAAGAACTCTAATTTGCATTGCTATTGATCAAAGTGAATGGCAGCTTTTCAACTACAGTTGAGTTGGGACTGGTTGTGCGTCAACAAATCAGAGAGTTCATTAAAGTGGAGAATCAGGCTTCCCTGGTGGCGCAGTGGTTGAGAATCTGCTTGCTAATGCAGGGGACGTGGGTTCGAGCCCTGGTCTGGGAGGATCCCACATGCCACAGAGCAACTAGGCCCGTGAGCCACAACTACTGAGCCTGCGCATCTGGAGCCTGTGCTCCGCAACAAGAGAGGCCGCGATAGTGAGAGGCCCGCGCACCGCGATGAAGAGTGGCCCCTGCTTGCCGCAACTAGAGAAAACCCTTGCACGGAAACGAAGACCAAACACAACAAAAATAAATTAATTAATTAATAAACTCCTACCCCCAACATCTTCTTTAAAAAAAAAAAAAAAGTGGAGAATCACCCAAAAATGATGCATATATACCTTTAAACATTTTGTTTTAACTTACAACATAGAAATTATATTCATCTGCCAATCTTTTTTGATGTTTAGTCAACATCTTTTCTTTTAGTATAGGTCTGCTGAATAAAGTTCTGGGGGGGGGTTGTTTGCTTTTTGTTTTGTTTGTTTGCCTTTTATAAACAACACCCATAATTAATGGTCTACAATTTCCACATTTAGTTTTTTTAAAGAACAGCAGGAACTTCAGTACACTTTGGAAACATCTCACATGCAGAATCTTCCTACATTTTTAAGGTTGTTCCTCCAGTCTTTTACAGTCATTGAATATAAAAGTATTCATAAAGATTTTTTTTTTTTGATTGTTATCATGACAGGGACAGCATGTGGCTAAGACTTCCCCTCACTGCTTCCAAGTAGACCAGGGGTTTGACTCTGCTTTCAGTTTAGTGTTGCCAAATTCAATAGTGTTCTGGCCCACAAACTACTTGAGCAGGAAAGAATCTCCAAAAACAATCCAAGAGTCATCACATGTCAAACATCCTTGTGTTTAATTCCAAAGGACATCTGGATGTATGAATCAGGATTGTTTCCCCCAAAAGTTCTTCATTCAACCCACATGTATTTAAGTATCTTCTACGTGACAAGCACTTTAAGGAGCCCACAAGATTTGTGAAATTCTTCTTAGGTGATGTTATGGAATTTCAAATTTTGGACATCAGAAACAAACCGTTAATGATACTTGGTTGCAGACTATGCTTAAGTAACCAAGTTCCCAAGTTATTGCTTTAGGAACAATCTAAATTTGTCCCACAGTCATCTTGGTTCAGTGTTTTATAAACATAATCCTTAGGCTTTTCATTATTTTCTAAAACTAGCTTCAGCACCTGGACTGTTCATTAAGCCAGAAATGACTTTCTAACACGCCCTCTGAAAAGCAGTATTGGGCATTAGGTCTACAAAACAACCTTGAATTGTTTCTTAAACAATTACTGAAAGTTGTGCTTTTTATTTTCTTTGGGTCTTACAGGCTAGACCAGTGTTGCCTCAAAACATTCTGCATTGATGGAAATGTTTATTCTGAGCTGCCTATCCAATAGCCACTAGCTACTACTAAGCACTTGAAATGTAGCTAGAGTGACTAAGGAACTAAAGTTTAATTTTTATTTAAATTTAATTATTTTTATTTAAAATTTAAATAGCCACATATGACTAGCAACTACCATATTGGACAACACAGCCCAGGGTGTTAGTAATTACCCCTCTCAGGAGTACCCAGCCATCCTACCAACAACACAGCTTAATGCTGAGTACATATTCTGTTCAGAAGATGCTGAGCTTTTGTGTTAACTATTTTGCTGAAGTTTCTTAGGAACTTGGTGGGAGTAATAAGAACTTCTGTGTAGTTAATTTGATTGGATGCCACAAGCATTTATTGGCCACATCCTACGTACCAGACTCCGGGCTAGTAAAATGGTGTTTGTTTCAGGGAAGCCTACAGACTAGCTTGAGAAAAACAAATAGGCAGGTAATGTCAGTTCAATGTGGAGAAGTAGTACAGGGAACACAGGGGAAGAGTGCTTCACCAAGGGCTTCTGGTCAATCCTGAACTGAGTCGGTTTTCAAAAATTAATTAATTAATTTTTGGCTGTGTTGGGTCTTCGTTGCTGCGCGTGGACTTTCTCTAGTTGTGGTGAGCGGGGGCTACTCTTTGTTGCGGTGTACGGGCTTCTCATTTGGTGGCTTCTCTCGTTGCGGAGCACGGGCTCTAGGCGCACAGGCTTTAGTAGTTGTGGCTCCTGGGCTCTAGAGCACAAGCTCAGTAGTTGTGGCGCATGGGCTTAGATGCTCCACAGCATGTGGGATCTTTCCGGACCAGGGCTCAAACCTGTGTCCCCTGCATTGGCAGGCGGATTCCTAACCACTGCACCCCAGGGAAGTCCCCTAAACTGAGTCGTGAAGGCTTAGTATGAGCAAGTCAGGCGAAAGGGGTAAGGGGTGAAGATGGAAGAAGAAGGATATTTAAGGACTGAGAACTACACACTTTGTTGCTTGAAGGAAAAGTCAAGGCAAAGAATGCAGGAGATGAGGCTGGAAATGTAAGTGGGTGCCCAGATCAAAGGGGCTGATTCATTCAACAGATATTCACTGAGGACCTACTATGTATCAGACTCTATTTGAAGCTAAGTTCTGGGAACATAGAGATGAATACATGATTTGTCCTCATAGTTTTACTATCCATTGAGGAATAAAGAAACAAACAGGCAACTTTATGAAATTGTGACAAAATAACTGCGATAGAATAAGAATAAGACGCTTTGTGAGCACATAAAAGGGTATATATTCAACATTGGTGTCCGGGAAAACCTTCTTCAAACATTCCTAACAGTTTAAAAAGGGTCAAAATCAAAAGACAGAAGTTGTAACTTTCATTTGAAAGAGAATTGGACAGCTGTTCTCAATGGTGAGATTGTGCAGTACAGAACAGATGGGTATACCCCAAACAGCACCTCATGTAATTTTCACTCAGATATATGATGTATAAAAATTGTACTGCCTGGGCTTCCCTGTTGGCGCAGTGGTTGAGAGTCTGCCTGCCAGTGCAGGGGACACAGGTTCGTGCCCCGGTCCGGGAGGATCCCACGTGCCGCGGAGCGGCTGGGCCCGTGAGCCATGGCCTCTGAGCCTGCGCGTCCGGAGCCTGTGCTCCGCAATGGGAGAGGCCACAACAGTGAGAGGCCCGCGTACCACACAAAAAAAAAAAAAAAAAAATTGTACTGCCTGTTAACTCTTCTGGGATTTTGAATATTTCAATATTTCTGTGATAGACTCTGGAAGGAGAATGGGGTCTGGCAACACACAGGCAATTGGGACTTTTGAAATAAGTTTCCTTTTAGGAATTGTCTCTATTTTCCTCTCAAAGTGCTCTGACTTATGATTAGATTTAAACCACTAGGTGCTCTTTCATTTGCATGTTGCTTCAGCCAACATTCACTGAGGTTTCTTTTTGAATGTGAGCTCCTTGAGGGCAGAAACCATATGTTTCATCTCTTTCCCCCCAAGCATGGAATCCAGCATACAAAGGGGTTCAAATAATATTTGTTGAAAAAAATGAATAAGTGAAAGAATGCTGGGCAGGTGATAGATGTTACAAACATGAGTTCAGTATGATGGTTTCTATTGGAAAGCTCATGGTCCAAGTAGAAAATCAGACACATCCTGTCTACCTAATAGAAAGTTGCATTTCCCAGAGTGTGTTCCATGGAACTCTGGTCTTGAGAGATGATGTAAGAAAAGATAAGTCCATGGTCAAATAACTATGTGGAAAGTCATGTATAACATATCCCTTCTCTTATAGATTAACAATTCACTCTAGGATATTAAAACCCCTGAGAAGTCACCTATTTAGCCTATCATTTGCCAAACTAATTTGATCTGCTCTTTTTGCACAATTTCCATTAACATGCCACAGAGCTAATGTTCTGAAGAGTACATTTTGGGCATCTCAGAAAAGTGATAAACGCTTTTCTACCATAGAGAGAAAAATTGATTATGATTATAATAAATAATTATTATAATTATGCATGCAATGTATATTTAACATTTGAAATATTGATACAGTGTTATTCACTGTATTAACAAACCAAAAAAGGAAACAAAAAATATCATCTCAATATGCACAGAACAAGCATTTGCAAGGACATCCACACTCAGGCACAGTAGAGTCAAACTGATGAAAACTAAAGAGAAAACGAAAACCATAATCTTGTGGTATCTGGCGGGATATAGAACTACAAGAAAATTTTGATATTCCTCTAACCTAGGAGGAAAAGTATAAAAGCATAATGCTTTGAGAATCTTTACATAATTTTCTTCCAAGCTGTTGCTATGGTTTCTAGGTATGGGATAGACACTGATCAGTGTTAATCGTAACAAGTAAACTGTTCATCACAGGTGAGCATTTGTTTAGAAGTAGAAGACCGTCTAAATGAAGTGCACTGTGTAGCTTGCAGGATCTTAGTTCCCCGACCAGGGATCATACCCTGGTGAAAGCGCCAAGTCCTAACCACGGGACCGCCAGGGAATTTCCAAAGTGAAGCAAATTCTTAAAGTCTCTTTAATCATCTGTGCTTACCAGAGAAGTGATCAGACTATGGAACAGGGCTGAACCCATTGCATTACTTAACCCAGTGCATATGAAATAGCTTCTGAAACAGACCTACTTCCTGGTAGTACTAGTTGGCATCATATTTTAGGCCACATGAACTTCTACAACTGAAATATGAGCCAGAAAAGCAGGCTTTCAAAAATAAAGTGACACCACCATAAGTATACAAGCTGGAGGCCATAATTACCAGATGCTTAACATGTATTGTATAGGTGGGGACTGCTTTAAAGAGAGCATTATAAATGCTGGGTTTTTTTTCTTTATCCCACTTCTCATATCACTGACAACAGATAATTTCATTCCATGGGGGAAAATTCTTGTTCTATAACATGTTCTGGCTTTATCAATATGAAGAAGTCAAAGGCTTTCCCTTCCTCTGGCCTTGGGCTGGGGTTCCTTCAGCTCTGCTTGATCATGAATGTTTGTTTCCAAACTCTATCACTAATTCTGTGATTTTGCTGTGAGCAAAGGTGTCTTTTTTGGGCCTTGACAATGCTTTCAGGTTTTACTTCATTCATCTGTGAAACATGGACTGTGTCCTTGACCTCCAATGTTTCATAGCTTGTGATGTTAATAGTAATATTATGTATTTTACATAGCACATTTATTTATTGTCTCCATACCATTTAAAGTAGAGCTTTAATAATTTGTCCAAAGTAACACACATGAAGTCAATGAAAGAGCCAAAATATGAACTAGGATTTCTTCATCTTCACTGTTTTGCTCACATCGCAACTCTGATTTTGAAGACGTTGCAAATAGGAATAAGGGAGAAAAAAGGAGGCAGCTTAGTGGACTGAGGTTTTTCCAGTGACAAAGAAACATCCAGTGCGAGAGAAATACAAGGTCCTGCCCACTCTCCAGCTTCATCTCATGCATTCTCCCCAGTTGCTTTCTCTCCTCCAGCCTCACTGGTCTTCTTTCCACACCTGGAATAGATCAAGCTCTTTCCCCCTTCAGGACTTTCACATAAACTGCTTAACTTGGACGCCTCCTTTACTCCCTCAGCCTTCCTCACCTGATCTTTCAGGTTTTGTTGACATGTCTCTAGTTCCCAATCTAAGTAAGACCCATGTCTTATTTAGTTCAAGTTTCCCCCAAAGTAGAGCCTGAAACAAAGGCTTTTGTGTGTGTGAGGACTGGGGAATGAAAGAGAAGGGTGAGCCAACCAGTATGCATGATTGAGTTGACCACTGCTGTAGGCAACAAGTTGCTTGGTCACCCAGGACGTTCTGAGAATCTTATGAACTGCATCTCAGAACCTTTTGGCCATGTATCCGTTGGCTCCTGTACAGCGTTTGGTTGTAAGAGGTTTAGCTGGCAGCTCAATGCTATGAGGTTTAAAGGTCTCTAAACAACACTCTTATTTTTAATGCAGTGCAATCTTGAAACAGGTAAGGCTGCTGATCACTGGAATCTCCTACACCTTTGAGCCTCTAAGCTATAAATAAAGCTCTAGCAAATGGGTAGAACCAAGAAAACTTCAAGTTCCACAACCCTTATGACTACCATATCCCTATACCGCTCAAGTGTTACACCTATCATGTGACCCAGTGCTGCTTCTTCCATCTTTATTTCAACCCAATCACCACAAGTAACAGTCTTGGTGATTGTGATGCTACTGCATGCCAAAGTTCATCAACACACTACCAGCAACAGTGTGCCAATTGCCATCTTATTCATGAGTGATCTACCTCCAAATATCCATTCTGAGGGTCTGCTTTCTAGAGCCATACCTGATTGCACTAGTTCCTCCCAAAGAGGAGTTTAAAATAAAGACTTCTACATGAATAAGAAGAGATGAGGTGCTGGTGAATGTTTAACAACCAGCTCTCCAGGAAAAACGTATGCATGTAGATACATGTACAAAAGTGTATTACACATTTTTACTGACATGAATAATGTATGTTACATAATTTTCAAATTATAATAAAATATACAGTGCTCTTCATAGTAAATCCCATATAGCTGACTGATTTTCACAGAATGCTTTGATTTTTGCTGAAGTCTTATAACCATAGCCAACCTTTGTTTGAGACTGACAAAAAAATACAGTTGCAATATAAAAGTTGATTCATTTATACTAACAAGGAGAATGAAAGTAAAACTAGGAAGATGTGTGTCAACTTTACTCATTCATAAATGATGCGAGTGACTTTTTTGCGGAATTGAATAATAATTTAGAACACAATTTTTGTGTCATTCACAATGTAATTTCTAGAAACATGACACACTTCTAAGTTTACATTATTAACATTTTCTCCATCATTTTCTGAAGTCTGGACAATCAACAAAACAATTAATCAAATCCTAATTTGTAGCATTTGCCTATTTCTGTGATATAGATACTTCCTTCATGGCTGATATCAAGCTACTAACATAATGTCACTGAAATGATATGCCCATGGGAAGGGATCCAATGTAACATACCTTGTGGTATTCCCACCAAACAGATAGGATAGATGTAGATAACCTTGAGAGCACAGATAATAATAAAATAGAGTAAAATAGGAAGTGATCAATTTTGAATAGTTTTTACTTTTTTGTTTTTAATACAATTTAAAGTTTATATAATTTAATTTTAAATAATGACTCTCTTTACCTACCAAATGGCAAAATATCTGAAATTTAACAATCAGCTCTCACCAGCCTGTAGGAGCCAGTTCAGGACACCACTGGGGGGAGGTGAATCATGGAATGAGGGAGAGACAATGTAGGGATGTGCTGTGGAGTTGGCCACTGTTATGAGGGACTGGGTGCCAAATCTCACAGGACCTTCTGAGAGGCTTCATGAAATGTGTCTTAAACTGTCATGCCAGCAGACTTCAGAAAGGTGGAGGCAGGTGTGCAGTGGCTCCTACGTGACCTTAATTCTCCCACACTCTGGGTTGCACCCGTGTGAGTGTTGAGTAGATTCCCAAGGTTAGGCCACACCACGCAGTCAGAGAAGCTTCAGGGCAGGAGCCTGGATGCCAGCAGTATGGACCTGGGTGAGGGGCAGCCGGATTGCACTCGTGTGGGACTGGTTACCACAGTAGTCACTGGGATAGGAAGTGAGGCCAGATGGATTTGAAGTGGCAAGCAGCCAGTACCTGAGAAAGCCTTCATTCACTGTCCCACAGCACCCAGTGTTTGTTTTTGTTTTTTTCCATGGCATTCATATATGTCATTATTTTTTAACAGCCATCCCTCTACTTGGCTGTAAGTTCTGTGGTATCAGGACTATTTCTGTCTGCCCCCTGCTGTCCCCAGGGCCTGGCACTTGCATTTTGCCCATAAAAGGAGATCAATACATTTGTTGATCGAATAAATACATAAATAGGGGATTTCAGACACTCTCCAATCATTCTCTAACCTCCCCTCCCTCCCAAAACTACCCTCCACCCTGGTAAACAGCAGCAAAAAACCAAAGTGTTTGTATATTGGGGGTAATGGAAAGATGCAGCCACATCTTTTTTCTCTTCTCCATCCATTTGCTGGTGCTCCTACCCTCAGGGTCCTCCCATTAATTGCTAAGCAATTACTCTTTCCTTCCTAGTTGGCTCCTTCTCTACTGTTCCATATCCAGAGCCACCAACATGCTCTTCCCGACAATGGTTGATTTGCTTCCTGCCCCTCTCTCTAGAAGCACAGAAATGTTGCCAAAGGATTGAAATTCCCTTCTTTTCCCTTTCTTCTCTATCTCTCATTAGTCTCTGCTTGTGGAAATGAACAACACAGACATGTATTTTCTCACTAACATAAATTATGATACTGCCCCCAGTAAAAAATTTTCCAGAAGGAAAAAGCACCTATAATTAGTTTGGGTTTTAATTGTCCAATTTCCCCATCTTCATCACAAGTGCCTAATGCTTGGGAGAATACTCAACACATAGCAAACACCAGTGTCAATTCCATTTACTTTTGCCAGTGTTTCTCAAATTGCAGCCACTCCCATGCAACTTTCACATCTTTCACATATTTATATGTCATCAGAACTATTATTTATTTCAGAGTTTTCTTTAAATCACTTCACTTTTTTAGATAAATAATTTTATTTAAATGGTAAATTGTATGTATCTACCATAAATAGAACCTTTTAAATCACCAGTTATAAATAGAAAGTAACCATAAGACATAATGCCATGGATTGAATGTTTGTGTGTCCCCCCGCCCAATTCATTTGTTGAAGCCCTAACCCTCAATGTGGTGATACTTGGAGGTGGGGCCTTTGATGAGGTCATAAAGGTGGAACACCCAGATAGGATTAGTGTTCACATAAGAAGAGGAAGAGAGCAGAGCTTGTGCTCTCTTGCTCTCTCTCTCTCTCTTTCTCTGTCTCTCTCCCTCCCTGCCATGTGAGGATACATCTAGAAGGTACCCTTCTGCAAGCCAGGAAGAAGGTTCTCACCAAGAACCAAATCTGCCAGCAACTTGATCTTGGACCTCCCAGCCTCCAGAACTGTGAGAAATGAATCCTTGTTGTTTAAGCCACCCAGTCCATGGTATTTTGATATAGCAGCCCGATCAGACTAAAACACACACACACAAAACTAAAAACAATTCATTAATTAAGTACTAGCTTGATAAATACCTGATAAATGCCTTGAGGGTGATGCCTGTTCTCTTTTAAAAAAAAAAAAATTAGGTTAAAAAAGTAAATTAGCAAATGTTAGAAAAGTTTTTTAAAATGTGAAAGATTTTTCTCCTGACATAATCAGAAAGATTAAAATAGAATTCAAAAGGGAGTGACTTCCTCACTATGGTCGTCTATGCTTTTTAAATTTGTATTTGTGTACTCCCCCAAATCATCTGTGTATATGTCCTAGGCTTTGGGAAACACTGGCCTAATTCTTGCTGTCAATAGGGTGGCCATTTGAGATGGCACTGCTCAATTTTTGTATGTTGGTGCTCATTTTCAAGAGAATAGTCCAACTTTACATTTTAATCTCCTGTTTCCCTTAATGTCCATGACCTATTGTTTGATGATCTGGGTTTGAAAGTTGGAGAGGTGCTGTGGTAAACCACAAAGAGAACTGGGATAGAAAGGGGGAGGGTCTTAGCTTTCCTTCAGGCTGCATAAATTGGGCAGACCCCTGATTTTCCTAGCTTCAGTTGCTTTGTCTATAAATGAAGTGTTACCATCAGTGGGAGAAAGTGAGGTGAAATGACAGGTAGTGGATGTAGATATTAAGACTAACCCATGTTCTGCATGGTCTATGTCAAAGCCTTTAAAATGGCTACTTATAACCATGGGAAAGTGCCATGTTGTGGACACCATCAATCAGTAGTATTGTAGCAGAAAAACTACTGGGAATGCTGAACTAAATCATTATTCCTGAACTGTGACAGGCATACTTCTGTGAATTTATTTGAGGTGGTAGACATGTGCAGACTTATTCTTTTTTTTTTTTTTTTGCACTATGCGGGCCTCTCACTGTTGTGGCCTCGCCCTCACTGCCGTGGCCTCTCCCATTGCGGAGCACAGGCTCCGGATGCATAGTCTCAGCGACCACGGCTCACGGGCCTAGCCGCTCCGCGGCATGTAGGATCTTCCCAGACTGGGGCACGAACCTGTGTCCCCTGCATCGGCAGACAGACTCTCAACCACTGCGCCACCAGGGAAGCCCCAGACTTATTCTTAATTGTAATAGTTCTGCATCAATTTTACAATTGCCTTCCTAATTATGGAATAGACAGAGTTTCTATTTAAATGAATGCATTTCTTCTTGGAAGATAATTTTTAAATTCTTATATAGTTTTTTTGAATCAGGAAATAAATAGCTTTTGATTTCCTGATTCACATGAATATCTGTTTTCTCCTGTTCTCCAAAGGAATCAGATTACATTTTCAAGCAAAAGTTGCTAGTAGACAAGAATTAGAACATAGAACTCTTTTAAAAATACATTGAAGGGTTAAAAACTAAGAAGTCACCACTAATTAATAACTCAACTCTAACAATATATTATTGAAAGAAAATATTTGGAACTTTATCTTCTCTCTTTATTGTGTTATGAATTATGTATAGTAAACTGCACATATTTAAAATGTATAGACTCCCTCTTGCAAGAGCACCAGAATCACAACTAACTACTAAACAATCATTGACAGGAGGACACTGGAACTCACCAAAAAAGATTCCCCACATCCAAGGACAGGGAGAAGCCACAATGAGACGGTAGGAGGGGCACAATCAGAAGAAAATCAAATCCCATGGCTGCTGGGTGGGTGACTCACAAACTGGAGAACACTCATACCACAGAGGTCCACCCACTGAAGTGAAGCTTCTGAGCCCCACATCAGGCTTCCCAACCTGGGGGTCTGGCAATGGGAGGAGGAATTCCTAGAGAATCAGACTTTGAAGGCTGGTGGGATTTGATTGCGGAACTTCAACATGACTGGGGGAAGCGGAGACTCCATTGTTGGAGGGCACGCACAAAGAAGTGTGTGCATCAGGACCCAGTGGAGGGAGCGGTGACCCCATGGGAGACTAAACCGGACCTACCTGCTAGTGTTGGAGGGTCTCCTGCAGAGGTGGAGGGCAGCTGTGGCTTACTGCGGGCACAAGGACACTGGCAGAAGAAGTTATGGGAAGTACTCCTTGGCATGAGCCCTCCCAGAGTCTGCCATTAGCCCCACCAAAGAGCCCGGTAGGCTATGGTGCTGGGTCACCTCAGGCCAAACAACCAACAAGGAGGGAACCCAGCTCCACCTATCAGGAGACAAGCAGATTAAAGTTTTACTAAGCTCTGCCCACCAGAGCAGCACCCAGTATTACCACCACCAGTCCCTTCCATCAGGAAGCTTGCACAAGCCTCTTAGATAGCCTCATCCACCAGAGGGCAGACAGCAGAAGCAAGAACTACAATTCTGCAGCCTGTGGAATGAAAACCACATTCACAGAAAGATAGACAAAACGAAAAGGCAGAGGACTATGTACCAGATGAAGGAACAAGAGAAAACCCCAGAAAAACAACTAAATGAAGTGAAGATAGGCAACCTTCCCCCCAAAATATTCAGAATAATGACGGTGAAGATGAACCAGGACCTCAGAAAAAGAATGGAGGCAAAGATTGAGAAGATGCAAGAAATGTTTAACAAAGACCTAGAAGAATTAAAGAACAAACACCTAGAAGAATTAGAGAACAGACAGAGATGGACAATACAATAACTGAAATTAAAAATACACTGGAAGGAATCAATAGCAGAATAACTGAGGCAGAAGAACGGATAAGTGACCTGGAAGACAGAGTGCTGGAATTCACTGCCATGGAACAGAATAAAGAAAAAAGAATGAAAAGAAACGAAGACAGCCTTAGAGACCTCTGGGACAACATTATACACAACAACATTCGCATATAGGGGTCCCAGAAGGAGAAGAGAGAGAGAAAGAACCTGAGAAAATATTTGAAGAGATTATAGGCGAAAACTTCCCTACCATGGGAAAGGAAATATCCACCCAAGTCCAGAGAGCACAGAGACTAATATATATGCACCCAACATAGGAGCACCTCAATACAGAAGGCAAATGCTAACAGCTATAAAAGAGGAAGTTGACAGTGACACAATAATAGTGGGGGACTTAAACACCTCACTTACACCAATGGACAGATCATCCAGACAGAAAATTAATAAGGAAACACAAGCTTTAAATGACACAATAGACCACATAGGTTTAATTGATATTTATAGGACATTTCATCCAAAAATGACAGATTATTTCTTTCTTTCTTCTCAAGTACATGGAACATTCTCCAGGATAGATCACATCCTGGGTCAAAAATCAAGCCTCGGTAAATTTAAGAAGATTGAAATCATATCAACCATCTTTTCCAACCACAATGCTATGAGATTAGAAATCAATTACAGGGAAAAAAACGTAAAAAACACAAAACATATGGAGGCTAAGCAAAATGTTACTAAATAAACAAGAGATCACTGAAGAAATCAAAGAGGAAATCAAAAAATACCTAGAGACAAATTACAATGAAAACACGATGATCCAAAACCTATGGGGTACAGCAAAAGCAGTTCTAAGAGGGAAGTTTATAGCAATGCATACCTACCTCAAGAAACAAGAAAAATCTCAAACAATCTAACCTTACACCTAAAGGAACTAGAGAAAGAAGAACAAACAAAAGCCAAAGTTAGTAGAAGGAAAGAAATCATAAAAATCAGAGCAGAAATAAATGAAATAGAAAAAAAGAGGGCTTCCCTGGTGGTGCAGTGGTTATGAATCCACCTGCCAATGCAGGGGACATGGGTTTGAGCCCTGGTCCAGGAAGATCCCACATGCCGTGGAGCAACTAGGCCCGTGTGCCACAACTACTGAAGCCCATGCTCTGCAACAAGAGAAGCCACCATGCACCAAAACAAAGAGTAGCTCCCAGTCACTGCAACCAGAGAAAGCCCACATGCAGCAATGAAGATGCAAAGCGGCCAAAAGTAAATAAATAATTTTTTTTAAAAAGAAAGAAACAAAGAAAACAATAGCAAAGATGAATGAAACTAAAAGCTGATTCTGTGAGAAGATAAACAAAATTGAAAAAACTTTAGCCAGACTTGTCAAGAAAAAGAGGGAGAGGACTCAAATCAAAATTAGAAATGAAAAAGGCAAAGTTACAACAGACACAGCAGAAATACGAAGCATCCTGAGACTACTACAAGCAACTTTATGCCAATAACATGGACAACCTGGAAGAAATGGACAAATTCTTAGAAAGGTATAACCTTCTAAGACTGAACCAGGGAGAAATAAAAAGTAGGAACAGACCAATCTCAAGTAATGAAATTGAAACTGTGTTTAAAAATCTTCCAACAAACAAAAGTCCAGGATCAGATGGCTTATCCCATTCACCATTGCAACAAAAAAAATAAAATACCTAGGAATAAACCTACCTAAGGAGGTAAAAGACCTGTATGCAGGAAAATATAAGACACTGATGAAAGAAATCAAAGATGACACAAACAGATGGAGAGATACACCATGCTCTTGGATTGGAAGAATCAATATTGTGAAAATGACTATAGTACCCAAGCAATCCACAGATTCAGTGCAATCCCTATCAAATTACCAATGGCATCTTTTACAGAACTAGAACAAAAAACCTTAAAATTTGTATGGAGACACAAAACACCTCAAATAGCCAAAGCAATCTTGAGGGAAAAAAATGGAGCTGGAGGGATCAGATTCCCTGACTTCAGATTATACTATACTACAAAGCTACAGTCATCAAGACAATATGGTACTGTCACAAAAACAGAAATATAGATCAATGGAACAGGATAGAAAGCCCAGAGATAAACTCACACACCTGTGATCAACTAATGTGACAAAGGAGGCAAGGATATACAATGGAGAAAAGGCAGTGTCTTCAGTAAGTGATGCTGGGAAAACTGGACATCTACATGTAAAAGAATGAAATTAGAACACTCCCTAACACCCTACCCAAAAATAATCTCAAAATGGATTAAAGACCTAAATGTAAGGCCAGACACTATAAAACTCTTAGAGGAAAACATAGGAAGAACACTCTTTGACATAAATCACAACAAGATCTTCTTTGACCCACCTCCTAGAATAATGGAAATAAAAACAAAAATAAACAAATGCGACCTAATGAAACTTCAAAACTTTTGCATAGCAAAGGAAACTATAAATAAAACGAAAGGACAACCCTCAGAATGGGAGAAAATATATGCCAACAAATCAATGGACAAAGGATTAATCTCCAAAATATATAAACAACTCTTCTTGCACTGTTGGTGGGAATGTAAATTGATACAGCCACTATGGAGAACAGTATGGAGGTTCCTTAAAAAACTAAAAATAGAATTACCATATGACCCAGCAATCCCACTACTGGGCATACACCCAGAGAAAACCATAATTCAAAAAGACACATGCACCCTAATATTCATTACAATAGCCAGGTCATGGAAGCAACCTAAATGCCCATCGACAGATGAATGGATAAAGAAGATGTTGTGCACATATACAATGGAGTATTACTCGGCCATAAAAAGGAAGGAAATTTGGTCATTTGTAGAGACGTGGATGGACCTAGAGATTCTCATAAAGAGTGAAGTAAGTCAGAAAGAGAAAAACAAATATCGTATATTAATGCATATATGTGGAATCTAGAAAAATCATAAAATTAACCGGTTTGCAAGGCAGAAACAGAGACACAGATGTAGAGAACAAACGTATGGACACCAAGGGCGGAAAGCAGGGTGCTGGTGGTGGGATGAATTGGGAGATTGGTATTGACATGTGTACACTAATATGTATAAAGTAGATAACTAATAAGAACCTGCTGTATAAAAAATACATAAATAAAAATGTATAAAGTGTATAATTCAATGAGTTTTTTTTTAAAAATGCATTTAAGTAAAAAAGTGAATAGGTTTAAAGAAAAACTCTACTTTGATAAAGTAGGCATGAAACGTGAATATCACTGAATTTGTGAGGTGGAACTTGCGTGGCTGAAGTTTAGGAAACACCAACTCGATTTTTAAGATACTTTTGGTATAAAGCAGTAAAATTCTGTGCCATGATTTCTCAAAAAATAGTTTAGGAACTAAGAGATTCATCTATTTTCTAAGGATGCTGTGAAAAATAATTGAAAAATAATAGCATGTGTGGGGGCAGGGAATACATGGGAACTCTGTGTTTTCTGCTCAGTTTTTCTGTAAATCTAAAATTACTTTTAAGAATAAAGTGTATTTACGTACAGATGGCCAACAGGCATATAAAAAGATGTTCAACATCACTCATTTTATAGAAATGCAAATCAAAACCACAATGAGTTACCAGTCAGAATGGCCATCATCAGAAAGTCTATGAATAATAGATGCAGGGGAGGGTATGGAGAAAAGGGAACCCTCCTACACTGTTGGTGGGAATGTAAATTGGTGCATCTACTATGGAAAACTATATGGAGGTTCCTTAAGAATAGAGTTACCGTATGACCCAGCATTCCCACTCCTGGGCATATATCTGGAAAAGACAGAAACTCTTAATTCATAAAGATACATGCACCCCAATGTTCATAGCAGCACTATTTACAATAGTCAAAACATGGAAGCAACCTAAATATCTATCGACAGATGAATGGATAAAAAAGATGTGACATATATATACAATGGAATATTAGCCATAAAAAAATGAAATAATGCCATTTGCAACAACATGGATGGACCTAGAGTTTATGATGCTAAGTGAAGTAAGTCAAACAGAGAAAGACAACCATCATATGATATGACTTGTATGTGGAATCTAAAATGTGATACAAATTAATTTATTTACAAAACAGACTCACAGACATAGAAAAAAAAATTATGGTTACCAAAAGGGAAAGCCTGGGGGAAGGGATAAATTAAGAATTCAAGATTAATAGATATACACTATTATACATAAAATAAACAACAAGGACCTACTGTATAGCAAAAGGAACTACATTCAATATCTTGTAATAATATATAATGGAAAAGAATCTGAAAAAGAATAGATATATATTGTATAACTATATATTCATATTCAGTTATATATATATATATATAACTGAATCACTTTGCTGTACACTTGAAACTAACATGACATTGCAAGTCAACTATACTTCAATTAAGAAAAAAATAAAGTCTGTTTTAAAAAGAAAACAAACAAAAGCAAAAACCAGAAAATGAATAGTAAAGCATTTCATGTTACAGGCACTGAAAAGTTACTACCAACACTCTCCTATGCAGAGTTATATGAATAATCCCTTGTGTGTAAACAAGATATGTGCTTTGACCTCTAAATATGTGATCTTAGTGACTCGTTCTTTACTGTACAATTGAAAAACTTATCCCTCAGAGATTATATAAGGTAAATACTTTATTAATAAGGGATTGTGTTCAGTATTAAACCACTGTCTGTGTACGTTGTACATCTATTCCTATCACTGTGGCCTATGTTAGATTGTGAAGCTTTAGGTGAAGAAAGACCACACTGATTAGGTTACCCTTTTCTGTGCAGAGCAAAGTATCTGGCATAAATGATGGTTGTAATAATAACATTGTAGTATTTTTGAGGAATGATTGTGAACCAAGATCATGAATATATCAAGGTGGATAGACACAGGGAATTTATCTAGAAGCTGCAATGGTGGTAAATCATAAAATCATTAAATGTAATAATTCAATATATATTTCTGAAGCCGAAACATCGGTTTAGCCTTTTTTGTGTACAGAGATGTGTGCTTGGTTTGATATTCTGCTGGTATCATAGAAGTCTTAATGATTTTGTCTTTGAACTTGTGTTTTCTAAATGAAGCCTGACAGGACAACGGAGCATGTACATGAATAGAGGAGATATGCACAACGCACATCCACAGTTCCCTTCACACCCCATTTGCATTGGCATTCTCAATGCCCCATGAGCACTGAATTCTGGTGAACCCACAGTGAGACTCAAAATAAGCAGGGGTAAGTAAGTGTTACCTCCACGACTAAGTAAATGGAGGTGCTTACAGCCCAAGAGGCCATGCTTTCTGTTCAAACTAGAATTTGTTTCAAAAGCCTGAAAGCCAAGGAGCGTTATCACATTCTTTCTCACTCCTATTAGTTCCCCAGCCACTTAACACTGAAAATGATGACATCAAAGGAAAGGAAAGGCTAAGGCAACCCATAGACCCTTTTGCTTTCCGTTCTTGCTAACTTACCATTAAGCCAGAGTGGAATGTTGGTAGAATGTGCCCATATCATGAAGTGCAATTAAAACAGTTGAGTTCATCTTGTGCAGCTCTTCTAGTGTCCTGTAAGAATGAAATGCAGGTGCATATTCGCACAGTGAAATAAGAATTGTGTAATTTCAGTGATTCCACATATGAGTTAGTGCTCTTATGTTTAAAACTGGCATTGAGGGCTTCCCTGGTGGTGCAGTGGTTGAGAGTTCGCCTGCCGATGCAGGGGACACGGGTTCGTGCCCCAGTCCGGGAAGATTCCACATGCCGCGGAGTGGCTGGGCCCGTGAGCCATGGCCGCTGAGCCTGTGCGTCTGGAGCCTGTGCTCTGCAACAGGAGAGGCCACAACAGTGAGAAGACCGCGTGCCGCAAAAAAAACAAAAAACAAAAAACAAAATACTGGCATTGAAAAATATAAAGATGAAATGTGAAATTCATGCTAATAATTTTTTAAACTCTTTTTTAGTTAGAACAACATTAAATAGCAAATAAAAAATATCACAAGTCAAAATAGAGGTCAGAGAAGAAAGGAAAAACCTTTATATTTTAGTATGTATGACACCACTTTTTTTTTCCTACTTTTTGAACAAAGGGTTCACAGACTATGTAGCCTTCCCTGTTTGCAGAGAATGGTTTATAAATGCAGTCTTGACTAAATGTAGAAAGATAGACTAGTGTGGTTTTTAAAGATACTTTTCAGCCCAAATCTTCTCTGATTCCATGTACCTTAGATAAATCTCATGGATCCTTGACAGATCTGCTAGGCCTGTGCTACTGAAATGAGACGTCAGAAGCCTTCCCTGAGCATCTCTGTCCCAAGAGGAAATGCATCCCTATCCCTCTGTGCTACTACTATACCCTCCACTCATTTTCCTGTTGAGGGAAGTCCCTGGTGGTCCAGTGGTTAGGGCTCTAATCTCACTGCCGGGGCCCTGGGTTCAATCCCTGGTTGGGGAACTAAAATCCCATAAGCCACATGGTGCGGCAAAAAAAAAAAAAAAAAAAAATCCTGTTGAATATACTTAGGACAAGATGTTATAATTTATTTCTTTATATATGTGTCTCCCTTTTTAGGCTGTGGTCTTCTTAGAGGAGAGAGACTTAATTTACTTAATTCTATAACCCCAGAAACCTGGCTTAGAGTAGATATTCAATAAATGTTTGTTAATAAATCATTCAAATTATTTTTTAATTACTTGTGAATGGAATAGATTCAGGAATGTCTATAGATTATTGCTCCCCTGAGTTATCTGTCCATTTGGGTCAGAAGAGCTCTGGATAGGCAGAAAACCAAAGGAAGTACTGAAGTTGGGATTTGGATGGTGTTTCCCAAACCTGTGCTCCTCTCATTCTGTGGTGCTGTTTGCAATCAGAGGAGAGCTGAGTAGAAAAGCAGAAGCTTACAGGTCATGGTTCTACCCATTGGCTAGAGCTTTAGATGTGGCTCAGGGGCCCATAGGTGAAGGAGATCCTAGGGACCAGCAGCCTCATCTGTTCTCAAAGCTGCACTACATAAAAAACAGAGGGTCAGTTAGAGATCTTGAAACCTCATGCAATATTGAGTTGAGAGCCAAACATATTTCAACCAAATGGCTTATGTTTGGAATAGATGCTCACTTAAAAATTCATTAGCTACCAAAAACTTAGGTGGATCATGCACATGGTGTGACCTACTTGGTAGCTCTTCCATTTCTCCCTCCTCTTCTTGTTCCTTCCATCTCACACCCTTAGCCTGAATATATTTAGATAGATGCTATAACCCAGGTTTGTGTTTGTGAAGCAATTGTGTGTATTCCTTTAATGACAAAGTATCTGGTTTTGACCATCACAAAAAAGGAGCAACATTGGACTTGATAAATAACAAAACATCCATTGCACCAACAATAACTTTTATTCTCTTTTATGCTCCTTTCAAGGTAACAGCCTTGGATATACTAATAGGCTCAAGACAAGCAAAGCTAAGAAAGTTCCGTCAGTGCAGCAGACAATTATCCCCCTGACAAAATCCCACGCTCGAGACCAGTGTTAACTTGGCAAATCAGCCTATATTTTTCAAATGCTCATTAACTGTAAGTCTTTAAAAAATGGCTTGCTTAGTGTGTTAGCTCATAAGCTCCAGGTATAGGTTTAAGGGCACAGCAAGAGAAATGGTGGCCATCACTAGTGGTAACACTTGGATCATCTTAATACCCAAGGTCTGTTTGTGTGTGTGTGTGTGTGTGTGTGTGTGTGAGAGAGAGAGAGAGAGAGAGAGAGAGAGAGAGGAGAGAGGGAGGGAGGGAGAGAGAGAGGGAGAGAAGGAGGGCGGGAGGGGTAGGGAAGGAGGGAGGGGGAGAGAGGGAGGCAGTCAACATTCCATTGTTCACAAGTGGACCAGCTGCCCTCCCAGCAGCAGTGCAGCAAGCAGAAAACACCAGACTTGCTCTCAGGAGACTTGGGCTCTAGTTTCGCCTCTGCCACAAGATGTCAGTGGCCCTGTCAAGTCCTACCACTCACTTCTCTGGAACTCTGTCTGATGTAATGAAGAGTTTGAACATAATGATGATTGAGTTTCTACCAGCATATAATATCCTAATATCTAATTCCAGGATTATCAAAGAGACTTTTAATTTCTTTCTTTCTTTCCCTAGTTCATCACACTCCAATAGGAGGTTCAGATTTGCATAAGAGGGCTCCCTCCATCATTATTCCTCCTGCCTGGATCTTCTAATTTCTTATATATGTAGACTATACATAATCTAGTTTACTTCTGAGCTAAGAAGCAAGTCGCTAAGGCCTCTCTTCCCCGGTTCAGCCAGGCATAGCATAGTATGAACTTCTAGGAGCCAGGACGTGGTGCCCCAATGCTAACCCTGGGCTCTTTCACCATGCTCCAAGTTGCAAGTCCCCTAGCACCCTCAGGATCTGATAATAGGCCCCTAAATTCCTTCTCTTAACTCCTCCTTTCTACCCTAGGCCATACCAGTGGGTTTTAAGCCTCTTCCTGTTTATTGTTCCAGTCTCCTATTATAAAAGTTCTATGTGATTACCAAAAGAAATTTGAAAAATTAAAGGGGAAGTAGAGAAGAAACCATAAACTGTAATCCCACTACCCAGACAACCACCCTCAACTTTCTGGCATACATCTGTAGTAAATGGTTGCAACAGGGATCCCAAATTTGTTAATACCTTCCTATAGCCATGCCCTTGGGTATTCCTCTCTTACCACTAACTCTGGGCTTGGCCAGTGGGACAATAGCAAGTGAATCACAAGCAGAGACTTGGAAAATGCTTATGATTGTGCTTGCCCTCTCTTGCTGCTCTTGGAACATACTGCCACATGTAAACAAGCCTATGCTAGCCTTCTGAATGACAAGAGTAATGTGCCCAGTGGCCCCTGTCCTATCAGACAACACTCAGCAAATCCCCAGAAGCAGAGCTGCCCAGATGAGTGGTAGCTGAACACAGACATGTTAGTGAATCCAACTGAGATCAGAAGAAGAACCACCAGCTAAGCCCAGCCCAGAGTGCAAACCCATCAAATCCTCAGCTAAATAAATGGTTGCTGTTTACAACAAAACACTAAGTTTTATAGTCTGTTATGCAGCAAAAGCTAACCAATAAAACAATCTTTCAGTCTTTTTATATGTAACAAAATAGAGATTATACCATATACTATTCCATAACCAGCCTTTTTCACATGACATTTTCCCAAGTCTTTAATACTATTTCCTTCCTCATTATAAGTTCTACCAGGGTGAGGATTTATATCAGTTTTGTTCAGTGCTATATTTCCAGCGAATATTACACTGCTATAAGCATAGTTGGAACTCAAACATTTGTTGAATGAATACTTGGAGGACATGATCTTTTTTTTTTTTTTTGGATTGTTGAAGAGTTGTGTGTCATGTGAAGTTAACCATCTTTGCCCCAGTCTGAGTTCTTGTTTCTCTAATAGGTTTGGCATCTCAGCTTGCCACTAGAACTGGCATTCAGGTGAGCTCTCCTGCCACCTGGGAACTAGATCTCTAGTCCAAAATCCCAACCAGGAGGAGGTTGGGAGCTAAACAGGCTTCAAAATTCGGTTCAAATAGCATGTCCTGTGGGGGCGTGCTTGCCCCTTATTAAGGTTTGCATACTGTGTTATACAGACCTCTGTCATGACTAGTACACCATGCCATAATACTTACAAGCTTATTTCTTCTACTGCTTTGTGAACTTCTGAGGATAAGGGTTCAGCTCCTGGAGTGCCTGGGACATAACAAGCGCTCAATCAATGCCTGTAGGATAAATGAACAAATTAACCTGCACTGCAAAGGACTCCTCTGACAGCAGCATATATATAATCTCACTCTCTTTTTTCTTTGTGTAAGAAATGCACTCTTTTTTTTTTTTTTTTTTGCGGTATGCGGGCCTCTCACTGTAGTGGCCTCTCCCGTTGCGGAGCACAGGCTCCGGATGCGCAGGCTCAGCGGCCATGGCTCACGGGCCCAGCCGTTCCGCGGCATGTGGGATCTTCCCAGACCGGGGCACGAACCCGCGTCCCCTGCATCGGCAGGCGGACTCAACCACTGCGCCACCAGGGAAGCCCAGAAATGCACTCTTATTACAAGCAATAAATACATTAATGATTACACTAACATTGTGAGAAGGCATATTTATATCCCCCCACCACAATTTTAATTAGGAAACACCGCCAAAGAGGATATTTCTTGAATGGCTTTAATTCCATTTGGATCTTTTAAGGCATGAGGCAAATGAAGAAACTAGGAGAGTGGAAAATGGAAGTGGGACATAGGGAGAGAGCATAATACTCTAGTTTACAGCAATATCAATTTACATATTGGTTTAAACATAATTAAAACTTACAGGTTAGGGCTTCTCTGATGGCGCAGTGGTTGAAAGTCCGCCTGCCAATGCAGGGGAGGCGGGTTCGTGCCCCAGTCCGGGAAAATCCCACAAGCCGCAGGGCGGCTGGGCCCGTGAGCCATGGCCGCTGAGCCTGCGCATCCGGAGCCTGTGCTCCGCAACGGGAGAGGCCACAACAGTGAGAGGCCCGCGTACCACAAAAAACAAACAAACAAAAAAACCTTACAGGTTAAATCCCGAACTTAGGCTAATGTCAAATAAAGAAGGGATATTAAGACTGCCATTGATTAGAGTTCTGTTTGGTAATCTTTGTTGAAGAGAAAACACTGTGCTACTGTGAAAACTGCCATTCTGCGAAAGCACTACCTAAAAAGAGGACTCCGCTGAGGAATGTCAAGACTCGCATTATTCACGCACACGTACACACATGAAATTCCAACACGTTACTCTGATTGCTGTAATAAACTTAAAAGACTTTGGTTTAGACAAGCAGCCAGGCTTTGTTATAATAAGGGTGTAAACATAAATTCTAATTAATTAATGTATAACAGTTCCTTCCTTTTAAAGGATTTTTGACTTAAGTTCTGACTTCAGCTGAACATAATTCACACACATGAACTTTTTAATATAATCACCTATGTAAGTCTATTCCAATAACATTGCTGGCTGTTCTTTAACTATCAGAGGGCAGAGATAACATCATTTTTAACTCTCTCAGGCCATGGGAGCAGTGTTTAAAAGTTAGCTCTGGTAGGCCTTCGGTTCTAGCCAGGGGTTTTAACTGTTCTAGAAGAGTTTTAGGGAAGCTTCTCCAGACCTCATTCTAGATTCAGGCAAGCAGCTCTGATGGGTTCTGATTCATTTGTTTACACTCCCTTTAAAGATTTCATCCAAAGATAAGAACAGGTTTTTATGCCCCAGTGCTATGAAGGACAAAGTCTTCTATTGAATTCCCTGACCCGCAACTCTCGCCCATGGCTGTGGTCCCTCGACCACAGGCTGCACTTGGAACGCTTGCTGCTCACTTTGTAAGCAAGAACCCTTGACGCACTAGAGAGTGAAGCAGAGAGAGAGGCTGTCAGAGCAGGTGGCAGGGAGGCCAGGCTAGAGCCCCTTGGCTGTCCTTTCAGTACCAAGACTGGAAATCATGGGGAAGCACCTGTATGGTAGACACTGTTAGTAAACATGCAGTAACATGCAGTAAATACAACACATTGTAAGGAAGCAAATTTATATCCAGAAAATTCATCTTAACTGGGAAATACCATCAGGGAGGAGATTTCTCTACTTCTTCCTTGCTAACAAAACTTCAATTTAGTTCAGAGCATCAGTGTTCCCAGTCCCAGGCAAATAGTCGATTGTTCTACGTCAATAATGACAATCCTATTTCCTCCTTTCTCTGCCTTTTAAGAAAATAGGCTTTGTTTTTAAAGACAGTTTTAGCTTCACAGTAAAACTGAGCAGAAGATGGAGAGGCTTGACATATACCCCCTGCCCCCAACACCCATAGCCTCCACAGCTACTGACACCCTGTACCATTTGTTGCAATTGCTGAACCTACATTGATAGATCATTATCACCCAAAGTCCATAGTTTACAATAGGGTTCATGCTTGGGGTGGAACATTCTATGAGTCTTGACAAACGTATGACATGCATCCAGCAGTATAGTAGCATACAGAGTAGTTTCACCGCTCTAAAAATCCTCTGTGCTCTGCCTATTTATCTCTCTGCCCCGAACCCCATCCCCGGCAACCACTGACCTTTTTTTTTTTTTTTGCGGTACGCGGGCCTCTCACTGTTGTGCCCTCTCCCGTTGTGGAGCACAGGCTCCAGATGCGCAGGCTCAGCGGCCATGGCTCACGGGCCCAGCCGCCCTGCGGCATGTGGGATTTTCCCGGACCGGGGCACGAACCCGTGTCCCGTGCATCAGCAGGCAGACTCTCAACCACTGCGCCACCAGGGAAGCCCTCAGGGAAGCCCTACCACTGACCTTTTTACTGTCTCCATAGTTTCGCCTTTTCCAGATGTCATAGTTGGAATCATACAGTGTGCAACCTCTTCAGATTGGCTTCTTTCACTTAGCAATATGCATTTAAACTTCCTGCATGTCTTTTCATGGCTTGAGAGCTCATTTCTTCTGATTGCTGAATAATATTCCATTGCCTGATGTACCACAGTTTGTTTACACATTCACTTACTAAAGGACATCTTGTTGCTTTTAAGTTTTGGCAATTATGAATAAAGCTGTTATAAACATTGTTAAGTTTCTGGGTAGATATAATTTTTCAGTTCATTTGAGTAAATACCAAGGAGCATGCTTGCTGGATTGCCTGATAAGAGTGTGTTTAGTTTTATAAGAAATTGCCAAACCATGTTCTAAAGCGGCTGGACCATTTTGCATTCCCACCAGCAGTGAGTGAGAGTTCCTGTTGCTCCATATTATTGCCAGGATTTGGTGGTGTCAGTGTTTTAGGTTTTGGCCATTTTAATAGGTGTATAGTAATATCTCATTGTTGTTTTAATTTGTACTTCTAATGGCATATGATATTGAACATCTTTTCATATGCTTACTGACCATGTATATCTTCTTTGGTGAGGTGTCTGTTAGGGTCTTTCTCCCATTTTTTTAATCAGGTAGTTTGTTTTCTTATTGGTTTTTTTTTTTTTTTTTAATTTTTGGCTGCATTGGATCGTCATTGCTGAGCATGGGCTTTCTCTAGTTGTGGCAAGTGGGAGCTAATCTTTATTGCAGTGTACTGGCTTCTCATTACAGCTCTTGTTGCAGAGCACAGGCTCTAGGTGTGCGGGCTCCAGTAGTTGCAGCACGTGGGCTCAGTAGTTGAGGTGTGTGGGCTCCAGGGCACGTGGACTTCAATAGTTGTGTCTCGCGGGCTCCAGAGCGCAGGCTCAGTAGTTGTGGCGCATGAGCCCAGCTGCTCTGCAGCATGTGGGATCTTCCCAGACCAGGGATCGAACCCACGTCCCCCACGCTGGCAGGTGGACTCTTAACCACTGTGCCACCAGGGAAGTCCCTGTTTCCTTATTGTTGAGTTTTAACAATTCTTTGTATGTTTTGGATACAGTCCTTTATCAGTTGTGTCTTTTGCAAGTATTTTCTTCCAATCTGTGGATTGTCCTCTCATTCTCTTGACAGTGTCTTTTACAGAGCAGTTTTTAATTCAGTGAAGTCCAGTTTATCAATTATTTCTTTCATAGATTATGCCTTTGGTGTTGTATCTAAAATGTCATCACCATACCTAATATCATCTAGGTTTTCCCCTATGTTATATTTCAGGAACTTTATAGTTTTGCATTTTGCATGTAAGTCTATAATTTATTTTGAGTTAATTTTTGTGAAGGGTATAAAGTCTGTGTCTATATTCATTTTTTTTTTTTTGCATGAAGATGCCTAGTTGTTCCAGAACTATTTTTTTAAATTTATTTTATTTTATTTATTTATTTTTGGCTGCATTGGGTCTTCGTTGATGCGCACGGGCTTTCTCTAGTTGCGGCAAACGGGGGCTACTCTTTGTTGCGGTGTGCGGGCTTCTCATTGCAGTGGCTTCTCGTTGTGGAGCACAGGCTCTAGGCACGCAGGCTTCAGTAGTTGTGGCACGTGGGCTCAGCAGTTGTGGCTCACGGGCTCTAGAGCACAGGCTCAGAGTAGTTGTGGCACACGAGCTTAGTTGCTCTGCAGCATGTGGGATCTTCACGGACCAGGGATCAAACCTGTGTCCCCTGCATTGGCAGGCAGATTCTTATCCACTGTGCCACCAGGGAAGCCCCCCAGAACTATCTTTTGAAAAGACTATTTTTGCTTCTATTTCTGGGCTCTCTATTCTGTTCCATTGATCTATTTGTCTGTTCTTTCACCAATATCACACTGTCTTAATCATTGTAGGTTTATAATAAATCTTGAAGCTGGATAGTGTCAATTTTCCAACTTTGTTCTTCTCTTTCAATAGTGTGGTGGCTATTCTGGATCTTTTTGCCTCTCCATATAAACTTTAGAATCAGTTTGTTGGTAACCACAAAATAACTTCCTGGGATTCTGACTGAGATTACATTGTATCTATAGATCAAGTTGGGAAGAACTGACTTCTTGACAACAGTGAGTCTTCCTATTCATGAACATGGAATAGCTCTCCATTTATTTAATTCTTTGGTTTTGTTGGTCAGAGTTTTGTTTTCTCTATAAGAGAAAACTCTGTAAGTTTTCCTTATAATGAGCTTGTATATATTGATAGATTTATACCTAAATATTTCATTATTTATAGCTAAATATTTCATTGGGGTGCTAATGTAAATGATATTTTTTTTAAATTTCAAATTCCACTTGTTCATTGTTGGTATACAGGAAAGCTGTTGACTTTTGTATATTAACCTATTATCCTGAAATCTTACAATAATTCCACATTAGTTTCAGGAGTTTTTTTGTTGATTCTTTCAGATTTTCTATGTAGATAATCATGTCATCTGCAAACAAAGACAGCTTTATTTCTTCCTTTCCAATCTGTATACCTTTTCTTTCCTTTTTTTTTTTTTTTTTTTTTTTTTTTTTTTTTTTTTTGTCTTATTGCATTAGCTAGGACTTTTAGTATGAAGTTGAAAAGGAGTGGTGAGAGGGGACACCCTTGCTTTGTTCCTGATCTTAACAGGAAAGCTTCTAACCATTAAGTATAATGTTAGCTGTGGGTTTTTTTGTAGATGATGGTCTTTATCCACTTGAAGAAGTTTCCCTCTATTCCTAGTTTGTTGTGATTTTTATCACGAATGAGTGTTGGATTTTGTCAAATGCTTTTTCAGTACCTATTGATATGATCACATGTTCTTTCTTCTTTAGCCTGCTGATGCATTAGATTACATTAATTGATTTTCAAGTGCTTTCTCTGCCTTTTTAATGGCTGGTTGGGGGGGGGATGTGGGGGCTTGTGACCCATCGTGTTCAACACAGTCTTAGGTGAAGTCTGCTAGATGTGTGTAGTGAGATATGTTCTGGGAAAGATTTCACTTTCTTGGTAAACATGGAGGAATACAACACTGCTCCTCCCTCTTTCATTTGGCTTTAAATTGTAGATGTGATAGCTGGAGCTACAACAGCTGTCTTGCCATCACAAGGGAGGAAAAGGCCAGAATTGCAGAGACATTACCTCTGAAATCATTACAGCATCTTGTGCAAACACCTACCTCTAGACTTCTTGTTATATGAGAAAAATAAAACACTTTTTGTTTAGCCACTATAGTTGGGTTTTATGTTATATGCAGCCAAACCTGTTTTCAACTGATTTCATGTCATATCCATAATAAGACATACGGAAGTCATCGAAGAAGGCTACATTATTGCTTTGATTCCGCAAGTGGTGCTCTGGTGCCTAAGCTTAGGAAAGACTGGCATGAAGGGGGAACTGACTGAGGGCAAAAAGGAGAGTGGTTGAGAGACAGGGAATCAACAGAGCATGTTATTGCTAGGGAACTCCTGGGTGATACCAGTTTAGAGTAGGAATATCAACACACAGCCAAGGGCAAGACCCATGTCCCAGGGGGAGAGTAGAAAGCTCTTCAAGAAGTGGCAGCATCTCGGCGGGAGCCCCAGCAGAGCCCTGGCCCCCTCGGGTGGGTGTCCTCAGCCGTGATCTTACGGGGGCTCTGGGACTGCCGGGTGGTCCGCTGGTCTGGGATCGCCCTGCAGGCTCTGGCCGAGGCCTCCTAGAGGTTAACGTGGTGACATCCCGAACTTTGTACCTTTGCACCTCGTGTCAACCACCCCGTGTTTGCATTCTGGCAGCCACTTGAAGTCCCATCTTTGTTCTTCTCACCGGTCAAGGATTCTTGCTTCTCCTTTGGGATAAAGAAAAGTTGGAGGGACTTCCCCCGTGGCACCGTGGATAAGACTCTGCGCTCTCAAGGCAGGGGGCCTGGGTTCGATTCCTGGTCAGGGAACTAGATCTCACATGCATGCGGCAACTGAGAGTTCACGAGCCACATCTAAGGAGCCTGCGAGCCACAACTAAGGAGCCTGCGAGCCACAACTAAGGAGCCTGCAAGCCACAACTAAGACCTGATACAACCATAAATAAATAAATAAATATAAAAAGCTTATTAAAAAAAAAAAAAAGAAGTGGCAAAATATTTAAAATGGATAACCAACAAGGACCTACTGTATAGCACAGGGAACTCTGCTCAATATTATGTAACAACCTAAATGGGAAAATGTATAACTGAATCATTTTGCTGTACACCTGAAACTATCACAATATTATTAATCAACTATACTCTAAGGGAAAATTAAAGTTAAAAAAAAAAGAAGTGGCAAAATAAAGTGAGGAAGCAACATGGTGTAGTAGAAAGCAGATGAGCTTAGGACAAAAGAAATGGGAAATTGAGTTCTGAACTCTGCAACTTTTTCTGCTATATGACTTAGTGCTATTATATAACCACTCTTAGCCTCAACTATCTCTTCTATAATATGGGAAGGAAATTGTCTTCCTCACAAGGTCACTGTACAGATTAAAAGCAATAGCATATTTAGAGCTCATAGTTATATCACCTTTGCTGTTTCATATGTTCAGAGCCAAGGTAAGGTTAGCAAAGAGATCAAGGCAACCTCTATTAGAAAGACATAGACAGAATGGAAGCTCGGGTTTAATGGGTTATGCTGATAGAGGTTCTGTGAATCAAAGGTCTGCTAAATCCAGCAATCCGAAGTGCCTACCTAGAGTCACCCAGCCTTAAATGGGCTATAGCTAGGGAGCAAAAAAGACTTCCAAACCAAATTGAATAAAGAAGTCAAAATATTAATATTTTTAGGGGCCAATAGGAAATCATGGGTTTCTTTGTACTGCTTGTAATAATCTGTTTAAGTACAGTAAATATTTATTGAATTAATGATATGTTAGGACATTAAAATCTTTTTAGTAGTTCCTATAACAATATTTACCTGGCTTATAAAATCATTTTGGTATTTTCTTCCAGTTATAATTGGAGGAAACATCTTGCTTCTACCCAGGAGGAGGTCTAAACTGAATTAAAGAACACCTTGAGAGTTTTGAACCAATTTGATGTGATATTTCATCATGACCAAAGTAATTAAAATTATATTATTTTAGGAAGAAGCAAAATCCAAAGGAGATTTAAGCAGTTTAAGTTGTGAAGGAATGAGGATTAAACTGTTTGAAGCTGGTATTATGAGCACATTTAGTGAAAATTGCAAATATTTCCTTAGAGTAGGGAAGATTTCCCATGACTGGATTTTCTTCTAAAGTTAGATTTATTCATTCTTAAACCAACAAGCAATTAGTGAGAATCTTCCAGATGCTAAGCACAGAACTGGAAATACCTGGAGTATTTAAAAAAAAAAAAAAGTAGATGATTATCCTTGGAAACTGTTGCTCTTCCAATACAATGGGTCCCAAGCTGTGTATGCATAAGGATCACCTGGGTAGCTTGTTAAAAATGCATACTTCCTGGCCTTACCATAGAAATTCTGATTCATGACAATGGGGCTAAAAATTTTCATCAGCCACTCCAGATGATTCAAGAGCAGATGGACTGAAAATCAGACTGTGAAGCACATTATTCTCCAGCTAGAACCTATAACCTAGCTGGAAAAATAAAAAAATATATATTTCAAGAGGTCAAAGATACAGGATTACAGACCAGGATGAAGGGTGCCAAGGCAGAGGCAGAAAAGCAGAGGGATTTCCCTGGTGGTCCAGTGGTTAAGACTCTGCGCTCCCAATGCAAGGGGCCCAGGTTCAATCCCTCGTCGGGGAACTAGATCCCACATGCATTCCTCAACTAAGAAGCCTGCATGCTGCCGCTAAGGTCCAGCACAGCCAAAAATAAATAAATAAGTATTAAAAAAAAAATCAGAGTATGCTGGTTTGGGGGACAGATGGACCTGACATTTTCTGGGAAGCTGTGATCACGGGTAACTACAGCTAGTCCCAATTAGAACATATAATAATCCCACAAGTCAGGGCAAAGCAATAATTGAGACTAAGCAAAAGGCCACAGGAACCAAGGGCAGTCAAGAATTACAGATAGGGACTTCCCTATTGGCGCAGTGGTTAAGAATCCGCCTGCCAATGCAGGGGACAAGGGTTCAAGCCCTGGTCCGGGAAGATCCCACATGCCACGGAGCAACTAAGTCTGTAGACCACAGCTACAGAGGCTGTGCTCTAGAGCCCACGAGCCACAACTACTGAGCCTGCGTGCCACAACTACTGAAGCCCGCTGCACCCAGAGCCCATGCTCTACAAGAAGAGAAGCCACCGTAATGAGAAGCCCATGCACTGCAACGAAGAGTAGCCCCTGCTCACTGCAACTACAGAAAGGCTGCGCATAGCAATGAAGACCCAATGCAGCCAAAAAAAAAACCAGACAAAATAAATTAATTAATAAAAAAGACTAGAAATAACAAGATGATTTGGGTGATAATTCAAAAGTTCCTTACAGGCTTCCTAATGGGAAAGAAAGCAGTTCCAGGGCTAGGCTTGCAAGCAGAAGTAGGGGAGTGGTGCCCAGAGGAAAGTGAAGGGCTGAAAGGGAACCAGCGAGCATACTCACATTGGGAGAGCAAGAAGGAATGTCGCCTGGGAAAGTGAAATACATATGCTTCTCTGGCCTGAGTTTAACTCCCTTTAGTGTAGGAATGGCCATTTCACTGACTTAGCAACTGACCAGTAACCAAAGCAAACTGATAGAGGTGACAGTGAAAAGTGAGTTTTAAATACACTGACCAATGACCCTCAAGGCGCTGGGAATACCAGGCCCTTGTTGAGTAGTCTTCTCGAAGGCATATTTCAACCTTATGCATCAGTATCCTCATCTGTAAAATAGGAATAAGAATAAAACCTAATTCATCTAGTGGCAGTAAGTATTAAGGATATTAGAGGTAAACCATTTAGCTTCCTGCCTAGCCCACAGTTAGCTCTCGGGGTAAATTATTTATTTATTATTATCATTAACCCTGCTCTGGGGTTTCCCTTAGGACCTGAGCAATCATAGGCCACTTTTTGCCATGCTTGGGGTTTTCTGGCACTTTTGTTAAAATTTTAGTCAGCTGTCACTTTAATTTGGGGATATTTTTCTAATGAACAGTGCCAGAAATCTTGTCACATCATGTCCTTTGAAAGTGGGTTGCACTCCTGCCGCTGACCATTTCTTAAGCCCTGGCTAGGGGTGCTTAGTGGCTGATGTTTATTGAGCATTTTCCCTGTGTTGGGTCCAGCAGTCAGTGATTTATATGAATTATCACAATTATTCCTCACAAAAACTGCTTGAATTAAAACTACTATTGCCCTTATTTTACAGACAAGGAAACAGAATTTTTAAAACTGTGTCCAACTTACCAACTGCCTTGTTCTTGCATAAGTAGGATTTCCAGGAAGATCTTTCTTTCCATCTCCTATCTTTGCATCTCATTTTTCATCTACTTCTTTTCTCTCTGCTTATCAGTCACCACTGTCATCAACCACATATAAACTTTACAGCATATAGCTTCAACCACGTTGAGAAAATGTAACCTGATACTTTTAGTCCAAAGTAAAAAAGAAAGGGGAGCAGGAAGGATTACTGCCAAGTCTGAGCTAGACTTCCCCCCTTTAATAGGTCAACTGTGGCCAAGAGACCTAAGGAAATATGGCAGCTCTTTTGTTAATAACAGGATGGAGTGGAGGGAAGAACAGTTCCTAGAAGAAGGGGGTGCTTTTCCAAGATGAAGGGGTGTAGAACAGACGAAAAAATAGGTGTCCACCGCATCTGTCTGGGCTATGCATTGCCCACAGCCTCATTGCATTTTTAATATTTTGACCTCCCATTTTTAATCATTTTCAGTACAATAGAGATTTAAGAAAAAAATTTTGCTTTGGGGGCTTTCTCCTTTCTCATAGATTTCAATTCAGTATTTTGGATTGTTTCTTTAAGAATGTAAACAAACACGTCCCACTCCATAAAACTGACAAAAACAAAGCAACCAGGCAATGAGAATGGGACCTGAGACAGGCCTGTCTGGCCCCTGCTGTAAGCACTTTTCTAGTACAGTTGGATAAGGTTAGCAGAGTTCAGTTCTCTTGAGAGGTGAGCTCTGCAGGTGTTTGTAACTAGTGATTACAGAGCAGGCAAAGGGGTTGATCCTTTGAGGGAGATCTTTTAGTTCTAATTAGCTGCCCAGCCCTCTCCCCCTTCCTTCCATCAGCAAACTTTCCTTTGATCTTAATTGTGTATGGAAATGATTGCAACTAAAATGATATAATACAATAAACATTTGTTAGTTAAATTAATTTGGTAAAGTCAAATGGTGTGAGTAGCATTCAGTAACTCTGGACAATTTTATTTCTTCTATGCATAATGTAATGTTTGGCATTTATTCAGTCTACTTTTGCATATAAATGTGAGTTGGGGGCATGAAGAAATCTGCCTAACCAAAATTCCATCTCAAAACTGGACATCTGACATCAGCCCCTCGATCAGTCATGGACACCTTATACAATAAAAGCAAGGATGCTTTCTTCCCCTCCAAAACCTAAAAAAATAATAATAATTCAAATGTGAAGAACTGGTGATTTTTTTAAAAACATTTATTGGAGTATAATTGCTTTACAATGGTGTGTTAGTTTCTGCTGTATAATGAAGTGAATCAGCTATACATATACATATATCCCCATATCTCCTCCCTCTTGCATCTCGCTCCCACCCTCCCTATCCCACCCCTCTAGGTGGTCACTAAGCACCAAGCTGATCTCCCTGTGCTATGTGGCTGCTTCCCACAAGCTATCTGTTTTACATTTTGTAGTATATATTAGTCCATGCCACTCTCTCACTTCATCCCAGCTTACCCTTCTCCCTCCCCGTGTCCTCAAGTCCATTCTCTACATCTGCGTCATTATTGCTGTCCTGCCCCTAGGTTCTTAAGAACCTTTGTTTTTTTTAGATTTCATATGTATGTGTTAGCATACCATATTTGTTTTTCTCTTTCTGACTTAGCTCACTCTGTATGACTGACTCTAGGTCCATCCACCTGACTACAAATAACTCAATTTCGTTTCTTTTTATGGCTGAGTAATATTCCATTGTATATATGTGCCACATCTTCTTTATCTATTCATCCGTCGATGGACACTTAGGTTGCTTCCATGTCCTGGCTATTGTGAATAGAGTTGCAGTGAACATTGTGGTACATGACTCTTTTTGAATTATGGTTTTCTCAGGGTACATGCCCAGTAGTGGGATTGCTGGGTCGTATGGTAGTTCTATTTTTAGTTTTTTAAGGAACTGCCATACTGTTCTCCATAGTGGCTGTACCAATTTACATTCCCACCAACAGTGCAAGAAGGTTCCCTTTTCTCCACACCCCCTCCAGCATTTATTGTTTGTAGCGTTTCTGATGATGACCATTTTGACCGGTGTGAGGTGATATCTCATTGTAGTTTTGATTTGAATTTCTCTAGTGAGTAGTGATGTTGAGCATCCTTTCATGTGTTTGTTGGCAATCTGTATATCTTCTTTGGAGAAATGTCTACTTAGGTCTTCTGCCCATTTTTGCATTGGGTTGTTTGTTTTTTTGATATTGAGCTGCATGAGCTACTTGTATATTTTGGAGATTAATCCTTTGTGAGTTGCTTCATTTGTAAATATTTTCTCCCATTCTGAGGGTTGTCTTTTCGTCTTGTTTATGGTTTCCTTTGCTGTGCAAAAGCTTTTAAGTTTCGTTAGGTCCCATTTGTTTATTTTTGTTTTTATTTCCATTTTTTTTAAAGTAAAAAAATTCGTGTAAATGTATTTTAAAAGGAACAATCCCTCTGATTGAAATAATAGCTAATTCAATTTTTAGAGC
Organism: Neophocaena asiaeorientalis asiaeorientalis; assembly: GCF_003031525.2. NCBI lineage: Eukaryota > Metazoa > Chordata > Mammalia > Artiodactyla > Phocoenidae > Neophocaena > Neophocaena asiaeorientalis. The sequence goes on along the minus strand of NW_020185336.1, from coordinate 12,946,156 downwards.
AGTGTATATGTTATAATTATTCAATGGCTTTAAAATAACTTGGCACTGTTTCTTCAGTAGAGGCATTATTGTTTAATGGCAGATGAGTCATTTCCCCAGCCCCAAGCAATTAATTGGTGTTTCCTAAACTTGCCTAAAATAGGAACCACTTGGGGCTTTTGCTAAACATACGGATTCCTGAGCCCACCCCAGACCAATTGAATTAGAATTTCTAGGGAAGGCATGTGGGAATCTGTATGTTCAGTAAGCATCTCAGGTGGATCTTTTTATCAGACAGGTTTGGGGAAAACGTTGGATTCCTTTTACAGTGGCATAAATTTTTTGAATTACTGTTATACAGAGTAACTAGAATAGAGCTTTATCTTTGGAAGAACTGGGACATTAGAAAGTGTTCATAGATCACAAACCAACGCATGTTCTGCTTTATAAATACATCTTTTTACTTGAAACAAATACCATGGATTTATATATTTTCCCTTTAATCATTCAGGTACTGCAGAAATTTTTATTCCTTCAATAATAAGCCCAAGATTAAATTCATTACCACCTTGAAAAACAGAACACAAGGAAGGAAATATCTCTTATTGAACATCTCAGCATACATCAGGCATGATCCTGATAGTTGGTTTATGTAAGTTATTTACCTTAATCTTAACGATTAACTGGTGGGGTAAGTATTAATTTCCATTTTATAAATGCAGAAACTGAGTCTTGAATAGGTTAACGAATATTCCCGCGGTCACTCAGTAAGCAGAGAGACGGGGTCAAATCCACCAAGCACATGTTCTTACCACATACTAGGTTTTAGAGTTTCAGTTCCAAATCAAGGAATTCAAATTCACTAGGCAGAATAATCATGGGTTTGTGAACATTTCTTCTCTGAAGGCCAAAAAGGGGGCATTTTTTGGTATTTGGGCTGAGCCAAAGAGGGAGGAAAGGACAGATTTCAGAGTCTGATTGCCTCTTCTAAGATGAGAAGCCCCTTTTCTTCCTGTAATCAGAAAGATATCTACAATTCTCCCCTAAAAATTACCTCTCTGAAGAACAAATGAGAAAATTAATAAAATTTTAAATCTAGATATGTAACATGTGTGATATATAACTGTGGAACAGGATTTTCCTCCCACTCATTCTCTTTCTTATTTCCCCATGCTGTTTATTCTGGTTGAAGTGGTTGCAGCCAGAAACAAAAATGCCGCCTTTGGGCTTTCTTGTTTAAAAAACCTTTTTTTTTTTTTTTTTTAAAGGGTTTGTTTTCTTAGATTTTGAAGCTGTTGGAAGGTGCCAGATGGAAGGCCTTGGAGGCTGTGAGGGCTGTATTTATCTGTAGAGGAGGGCAGGTGTGCATGGGGCATGCTGGGCTTCCCACGCAGCCAGATTAGGAACCCTGGCCCTCCTGGATGACAGTTAATATTAAGGGGGGGAAGTTATGAGGACTCCCTGAAATAAAAGCAGACACTATAAGTCAGCAGCACATTCCTTTGTTGTTGCTCTGTGGCTGATATCACAAGCAAAGACCCTCCCATCCAGTCATTTTGAAAGTAGGCTAAGGATGATTTTGGAGGTGGTAATACAGTAGAGGAATGCAGGATGAAGGGAAAAAGTAGGTCACAGAATGGGGAGAATGAGGAAAAATAGTCTGAACTTGACTTTTCATATAAGGCTATCTGAATTTTGTGATATTTTTTCCTTTCCTTTCTTTCTTTTTTTCTTCCTTTCTTTCTTCCTTCTTTCCTTCCTTCCTTCCTTCTTTTTTCTTTCTTTCTTTCTCTTTCTTCCTTCCCTTCTTTCTTTCTTTCTTTTTCTTTCTTTCTTTCTTCCTTCCTTCCTTCCTTCCTTTCTTTCTTCTCTTTTCTTTCTTTAGCACAAGAGTTGCATCCAGAGTGCCGCAAATGACTTCTAGAAGATAGTCCTCACCTAGTTCAGCTACCTTTAAATGACCAATCGGTGAAGCAAAGCAGTGGGGGAAGGTGGTATCAATATTTGAGAGTCCATTCAAAAAGCCTCAGTATTTCTCCTGTTTTTCCTTCTTTACCACTGACTTATAATTTTTGAAGTTGTTTTGATTTCTATGGAGATATACATGTTTAATATACCAGCTATATTGAAAGAAGTTTCAGCATGTTCTCTCTATATGTACATATATTTACAAATGTGTGTTAAACTTATATAAATGAAATTAAGTTTCTGTATTACTATTTCTATATCATTCAAAAATGATGCAGATGGATTTTTGCCAAATTTGAATGTATGTTTATGTGACAAGTTATACTTTGTGGGGCCTACAGAAGGTAGTATCTCAGAGATATAGGCAAGATAAGAGCTGGGATTTTAAAACTTATAAGTAGTTAACAATTCTCTGGAATACTGTTGGAGAATCTACTAAAATTTTTTAAATTATAAAATTGGCGTTATTTAATTAAGATACAGTTAAAAGTCCTAATGTCTATTAAAACAAACAAAAAAGAAGCAGGTAATAGGTTTCTAGCAAAATGGTGAACCGAATATATGTCTATCTTTTCTTTCTTCCAGAAAATCTCTTGAAATGATGGATTGGAGCAGAATTAAAATGAAACAGGCACATGTGACAAAGTACTGGAACTTCTACCAAAATATCAACCATGAAATTTAAATATTAATGATAAAGGAAACAATAGATTAGACAAAACTACAGAGTATCTGAACTGGAAGATTGAAGAAAATCAGCTAGACTGCTACAGAGACAAAGATAGGCTGTATATGAAAGAATAGTTAAGAGACTATAGATAGGCCAACACATGGATAAGTTTCAGGAGAAGAAAAAAAAGAGAGAATGAGGGAGAAACAATATTTTAAAAGATGATGTCCGAGAATTTTCTAGAACTGAAAAAAACCCAAACCACCCCAAAACCCATGAGTCTTCAAACCGAGGAAGCAAACCAAAACCTGAACAGGATAAATAGATTCATTAGCACATAGTCTCTTGGTAGTAAAAATGCAGAAAATCAAAGACAAAGAAAAAAATATTAAAAGAAACCAGAGAGAAAAAGATGCAATATCAATTTTTCAAAAAGTTGACAATTATAGTGACAGTAGATTTCTCATTACCAACAACAGAGGCTAGGAGAGAATGGAATAATATCTTCAAAATGGGGAGGGAAAAGAACTTCTGTCTTAGCATAATATAACCAAATAAACTACATTCAAGACTGAGGGCAAAAAAGACACTGTCAGATAATTCTGCCGTTGAAAAACTCTCATTGAAAGAAACACTAAAGAATGTACTTCTGGGGGGCTTCCCTGGTGTCGCAGTGGTTGGGAGTCCGCCTGCCGATGCAGGTGACACGGGCTCGTGCCCTGGTCCGGGAGGATCCCACATGCCGCGGAGCGGCTGGGCCTGTGGGCCATGGCTGCTGGGCCTGCACGTCCGGAGCCTGTGCTCCGCGGTGGGAGGGGCCACAACGGTGAGAACCCCGCGTGCCGCAAAAAAAAAAAAAAAAAGAATGTACTTCTGGGCAATGAAAAATTAATCCAGGAGAAAAAAGCAACAGGCCAAAAGCAAATGAATTGGTAAGCACATTGGTAAATTGAAATAATGATTGTCTATGCTAGCAATACTACTACTACTAATGGCTGATGTGAATAAATAAAGAGGAATGAAGATAATAGACAACATTAACGTGGGAGGTAGGAGGGAGGAAATTTGAATTAAAGTGTTCTAATATTTCTTGAAGGAAGAGGAGAGAGAAAACGACTGACTTGACTTATTTTTTGTAAGAGCTTTATTAAGATATAATTAACCAACAATAAACTGTACATATTTACAGTTTATAATTTGATGTGTTTAACATATGTATACATCCACAAAACCAGCACTGTAATCAAGTTAATAAACATATTCACCACCCTCAAAAGTGTCCTCAGGACCTTTGGAATTCTGCCTGCCCTCCCTCTCCCAAACATTAGTCTTCTTTCTCCTTCTATAGATTAGTTTTCATCCTCTAGAACTTTATATAAATGGAATCATATAGTACATACAATTTTTTTGGTCTGGCTTTTCTCAGTCAGTATAATTATTTTGAGACTCAACTGAATTGCTTGTATCAATAGTTCATAATTTCATTGCCAATTAGTATTTCACGGTATGCTTATTCCTTCATCTGTTGATGGACACATGCAATCATTCCAGTTTTTGGTCATTACAAATAAAGCTGCTATGAATATTATGTAAAAGTTTTTGTTTGGATATATGTTTTCATATTTCTTGGGTAAATACCCATGAATAGAATGGCTGAATCATATGGTAGGTGTATGTTTAAATTTTTAAGAAACACCAAACTGTTTTCCAAAGTGGTTATATCATTTTACAATCCCATCAGCAGTGAATGAGAGTTCTAGATAATCTAAACTCTTGCCAACATTTGGCGTGGTCTTTAAAATTTTTGCCATTCTACTAGGTATACAGTGGTATCTCACTGCGGTTTTATTTGCAATCCCCTGATAAGGCATGATGTTGAGCATCTTTTTATGTGTTTACTAGTCACGAATATATTCCTTTGTGTTAAGTGTTCAGATATTTTTTGTCCGTTGTTTTCCATTTATTGAATTTTGAGAATTCTTTATGTATCCTGGGTACATAGTTCTGCCGTTGACAAACTCTCATTGAAAGAAACACTAAAGAATGTACTTCTGGGGGGCTTCCCTGGTGGCGCAGTGGTTGAGAGTCTGCCTGCCGATGGAGGGGACACGGGTTCGTGCCCCAGTCCGGGAAGATCCCACGTGCCGCGGAGTGGCTGGGCCCGTGAGCCATGGCCGCTGAGCCTGCGCGTCCGGAGCCTGTGCTCCGCAACGGGAGAGGCCACAACAGTGAGAGGCCCGCGTACCGCAAAAAAAAAAAAAAAAAAATATATGGTGAAAAATATATTTTTGCTTTAGTACTGATTTTAGGGAGAAAGCATTTCATCTTTTACCATTAAATATGATATTGGCAGTAGGTTTTTTGTCAATGTCTTCTAACAAGTTAAGGAAGTTTTTTTTTTTTTTTCTATTTCTAGAAGCTGAGGGTTTTTATCAGGAAGTGATGTTAGATTTTTGTCAAATGATTATTTGTCATCTATTGAGATGATCATGCGTTTTTCTTTTTTAGTCTGCTGATATGGTGAATTACATTGATTGAATTTTGAATGCTGAAACAACCTTGCATTTCTAGGATAAATCTCACTTTCTCATGATGTATTATCCTTGTTATATGCTATTGGATTCTATTTGCTAAAATTTTGTTAAGAATTTTTGCATCTATGTTCATGAGAGATGTTGGCTATTTTTTTTTTTTTTTTTCTCGTAATGTCATAATGGCTGGTTTTGGTTTCAGGGTAATGTTTGCCTTCAGAATGAGTCAGGAAATATTCACTCATTTTCAATTTTCTGGAATAGTTTGGGTAGAATTGGTATTCTCTCTACCTTAAGTGATTGGTAAAATTCCCAGTGAAGCTATCTGGGTCTGTAGTTTTCTTTGTGGGAAGATTTTAAATACAGATTCAATTTCCTTCATAAGTATATGACTATTCAGGTTATCTACTTCATCTTGAATCCTCTTTGGTAGTTTGTTATCTTTCAACGGATGTGTGTGTCCATTTCACCTACATTATAGAACTTATTGACATAAAATTCAAAACATTGCCTGATTATCCTTTTCAATATGTGTAAAATGTAGAGTGATGTTCATTCTGTCACTTGTGATATTGGTTATTTGTGTCTTTTTTCCTGATGACTCTGACTAGAGGTTTATCAATTTTACTGATCTACTCAAGAACTAGCTTTTGGTTTAATCAATTTTCCTATTATTTTCCTGTTTGCTATTTCATTGATTTCTGCTCTCATCTTTGTTTTTCCCTTTTTCTGCTTAGTTTTGGTTTTCAGTTGCTTCTTTTTTCTGGTTTCTTGAGGTGGAAACTGAGGACATTGATTTGAGCCCTTTATTCTTTTCTAATATAGGCACTTAGTGTTCTAAATTTCTATCTAAATACTGCTTTACCTGCACCCACAAATTTTCTTTAATTTTAAAAAATTGATCATGGTTTTTTAGAAGTGTGTTATGTAGTTTCCAAATATTTGAGTATTTTCCCAACATCTTTGTGTCCTTGATTCCTAATTTAATTCCATTTTGGTAAGCAAATATACTTTGTAATATTGGAATCTTTTAAAATTTGTTGAGAATATGGTTAATCTTGGTAAATGTTGCTTGTACACTAGAAAAGTTATGTATTCTGCTGTAGTTGGGTGAGGTGATCTATAAATATCAATTATATCAAGTTGTTGGTAGTGTTTTTGAAGTTTTCTGCATCTTTACTGATTTTCTGTCTACTTGTTCTAACAAATATTAAGAGCGAAGTGTTGAGCTCTCCAACTATAACTGTGGATTTGTGTATTTGTCCTTGGAGTTCATGTATTTTGAAGCACTGTTTTGGGGGTGTTATGTTCTCTTGATCAACTCATTCACTTATTATTATAAAATGACCAGCCTTGGGTTTTTTCCTCACATGCACTTACTAATCAATACTCGACTAAATTTTGGAATGGAAACTTCCACAGACCTCTGCAGTTCTCTCTTCTTGCAGCTCACTTTTTCCAGAACTCTGTCCTGAGAACACTAGCCTCCTTGGGGTCACTGGACTCCCAGCTCTGCCTTCTCAAGGCAGGGACTCTATCAGGCATGGAAACTTTCTCCAGGCAGTAAGCTGGGGTAATTCCCCTCATTTATTCACTTCATTTATTCATTCACTTCATTTATTTCCCATCTCTAGAGATCAGTGTTCTTCATTGTCTGATGGTCAATGTCTGAGGGCCATTGTTTCATATTATTTTGGCCAGTTTTTTATTAGTTTCAAATGTGAGGATAACTCTGGTGTCTATTACTCTATCTTGATCAGAAGCATAGGTTTCATTATATTTCTACCTCTACCTGATAATTTCAGAGATCTATTTTTTTAAAAAGACAGTGAAGGATACTGATTTGGGAGTCAAAATACCTAAGTTCTAATTCTATGACTTGTTGTATAAACTAGAAAAAAATCACTTTGTTGAGCCTTAAATCTCTCGTTGTTGTACTGACAGGATAAAATAAGATAAAGTAAGTAAAAGTATTTTGTAAAATATGAAGCCGTAGGCAAATGTAAAGTAATATTCAAAGATGCAAAATATGTGGGGGAGGGTTAGAAGATGTTGTCTGCCCAGTGTTTACCCATGTCTTTTCCCTTCCTCTTTCTGCTATCAGAATCTTGATTCTGTCCAGGTGAGGAGATGTGTCCAGGCCCAGGTTTTATCACACTCCCCCAGTTCTCCCTGTAGCTGGGGATGGCCATGTAATTCAGATCTGCAGAATGAGGAAAACTGGACAGTCTGCTAGTGGTACTTCCGGGTAAACCTTTGACTTCCTGATAAAAGGAGCAGACTTAACTGACATTGCCTCTTCCCCCCTCCTCTTTGCCCTGAATACAGACTTGATTTATGGCACTCTATTAGCTATTTTGTAAGTACTATGTGGGAAAGACCAAGCTATCTCACAGATACTGGTCCTAGCCTTACAGAGTTGCTGAACAACACTAGAATCCACCTTTCTCCAGATATCTTCTTTTATGAGAAAGACATCTTTTTTAAGCAATTATCACTTGGGTTCTCTTTTATTTGGTGGCAAAAATATTCAGTCTTAACTGATTCAGGAGGAGAAGGAAGAATCAAGGTGTATCTTTGTAAGTTAACTGTTTGAGGAAGTCTGTATGAAGCAGAAATTGGATAAACCAAATTTTAAATTTTGTTTAAAATCAACAGCAGTGTCTGGCCCATAGTAAGTGCTCAATAAACATTTAAAAAACAAATATGGATGGGTATATGAATCTTGCAGGACTTGTATGGATGTAAATTGACATGAAGCAATCCTTCTAAAATCCCAGCTACTACTACTATGCAATTTTGATTCAGGGCTATTGATGGTTTAGTTCATCTCATGGCATTTATCTCATTTCTATATAATTATACACATAAGGAGAATCTTCTTAGGGTAACACTAGTGGCTTTTAAAGAAGCTAACTGAACTTAGCTACAGAACATGACCTTACATTTAAAACCTGAGGAGATATCAGTGAAACTCAGCTGATCTTTTCGGAGCATTTGTTGTGAATGATAGAAAAGCTTCTTTGAAAGCAATTACACCATTATGGGGGAATTCCTGATCAAGCTATCCCTGGTATAGCTTCCAAATGCCTGGCACAGGGAAGATAAAGTTCTAATATTTCATTTTCCATGGGCGATGCATGGATAGTTTTAACAGACATTTTTTTGTCAACACTTTGCAACATTGCAAAATAGCAAATCATACGTATTAGTGATCAGAAAATGAACACCTGATTTTAATTTTGTGGGGAGGGATGAGGAGGTCTTCAATTAAAGGAATAGAAATGTCTTCTTTCTCCACACTCTCCTCCAAACATTTTCCTGAGATTCTGGTAGAAATTCCTACACAAATTGTATAATATGAGTGTTTTATTTATTTTTGCACTTAACAACAGTTATAAATAATAACCAAATATTAGAGACTCTAAACCTTGAAATGGCAGATAGGTTCTTTGGTTCATGGATTGGCATACTTTGTCCTGGCTCCTCTCAAAGTGTGAGATTATAAGAGAGACTAGATGTGATAAGACTTAAGGGGAGGAAAAATGTCCTGGTTACTGGCAGAAATATGGCTGGATGGAGCCATTAATGTAAAAAAAAGGATTTCTCAACTGCAGAAAAGAATTCTAGCTTTTCCATCCATATGGGCAACCCTCTGGGTGGGCTGATTTTGTGAGTCAATCAGACTCAAAGTTTATGTCTAGAGATTACAAAGAAAATAAATACATTTGTGGGTCAGAAATGTCTCACTTGGTCTGAATTAACTGCTTTTCTTTCTAGCTCATTTTCACTAGTTGGGGTGTGTGTGTGTCTGTGTATGTGTATGTGTGTGTGTTTATCCCTGTTTTTCTTTCTTTGATCAATCAAAACAACCTATAGGATGGGCTTCCCTGGTGGCGCAGTGGTTAAGAATCCTCCTGCCGATACAAAATTAATGCACAGAAATCTCTTGCATTCCTATACACTAATGATGAAAAATCTGAAAGAGAAATTAAGGAAACACTCCCATTTACCACTGCAACAAAAAGAATAAAATACCTAGGAATAAACCTACCTAAGGAGACAAAAGACCTGTATGCAGAAAACTATAAGATACTGATGTAAGAAATAAAAGATGATACAAAACAGATGGAGAGATATACCATGTTCTTGGATTGGAAGAATCAACATTGTGAAAATGACTATACTACCCAAAGCAATCTACAGATTCAATGCAATCCCTATCAAACTACCAATGGCATTTTTCACAGAACTAGAACAAAAAATTTTACAATTTGTGTGGAAACACAAAAGACCCCGAATAGCCAAAGCAATCTTGAGAAAGAAAAACGGAGCTGGAGGAATCAGGCTCCCTGACTTCAGACTATACTACAAAGCTACAGTAATCAAGACAGTATGGTACTGGCACAAAAATAGAAATATAGATCAATGGAACAGGATAGAAAGCCCAGAGATAAACCCACGCACATATGATCACCTTATCTTTGATAAAGTAGGCAAGAATATACAATGGAGAAAATACAGCCTCTTCAATACGTGGTGCTGGGAAAACTGGACAGCTACATGTAAAAGAATGAAATTAGAACACTCCCTAACATCATACACAAAAATAAACTCAAAATGGATTAAAGACCTAAATGTAAGGCCAGACACTATCAAACTCTTAGAGGAAAACATAGGCAGAACGATCTATGATATGAATCACAGCAAGGTCCTTTTTGACCCACCTCCTAGAAAAATGGAAATAAAACAAAAAATAAACAAATGGGACCTAATGAAACTTAAAAGCTTTTGCACAGCAAAGGAAACCATAAACAAGACAAAAAGACAACCCTCAGAATGGGAGAAAATATTTGCAAACGAAGCAACTGACAAAGGATTAATCTCCAAAATATACAAGCAGCTCATGCAGTTCAATATCAAAAAAACAACCCAGTCCAAAAATGGGCAGAAGACCTAAATAGACATTTCTCCAAAGAAGATATACAGATTGCCAACAAACACATGAAAGGATGCTCAACATTACTAATCATTAGAGAAATTCAAAACTACAATGAGGTATCACCTCACACCTCAGAATGGCCATCATCAAAAACGCTACAAACAATAAATGCTGGAGAGGGTGTGGAGAAAAGGGAACCCTCTTGTACTGATGGTGGGAATGTAAATTGATACAGCCACTATGGAGAACAGTATGGAGGTTCCTTAAAAAACCAAAAATAAAACTACCATACGACCCAGCAATCCCACTACTGGGCATATACCCTGAGAAAACCATAATTCAAAAAGAGTCATGTACCACAATGTTCATTGCAGCTCTATTTACAATAGCCAGGACATGGAAGCAACCTAAGTGTCCATCGACAGATGAATGGATAAAGAAGATGTGGCACATATATACAATGGAATATTACTCAGCCATAAAAAAGAAACGAAATTGAGTTATTTGTAGTGAGGCGGATGGACTTAGAGTTGGTCATACAGAGTGAAGTAAGTCAGAAAGAGAAAAACAAATACCGTATGCTAACACATATATATGGAATCCAGAAAAAAAGAAATGGTTCTGAAGAACCTAGGGGCAGGGCAGGAATAAAGACGCAGACATAGAGAATGGACTTGAGGACAGAGGGAGGGGGAAGGGTAAACTAGGATGAAGTGAGAGAGTGGCATTGACATATAAACACTAACAAATGTAAAATAGATAGCGAGTGGGAAGCAGCCACATAGCACAGGGAGATCAGCTCGGTACTTTGTGACCACCTAGAGGGGTGGGATAAGGAGGGTGGGAGAGGGAGATGCAAGAGGGAGGAGATATGGGGATATATGTATATGTATAGCTGATTCCCTTTGTTATAAAGCAGAAACTAACACACCATTATAAAGCAATTATACTGCAATAAAGATGTTAAAAAAAAAAAAAAGAATCTGCCTGCCAATGCAGGAGACACGTGTTTGAGCCCTGGTCCGGGAAGATCCCACATGCTGCAGAGCAATTAAGCCTGTGTGCCACAACTACTGAGCCTGTGCTCTGGAGCCCGCGTGCTCCAACTACTGGAGCCCGCGCACCTAGAGCCCACGCTCTGCAACAAGAGAAGCCACCGCAATGAGAAGCCTACTCGCTGTAACTAGAGAAAGCCTGCATGCAGCAACGAAGACCCAGCGTAGCCAATAATAATAAATTTATTAAAAAAAAAAACTATAGGTGATTTGCTTAAGAGACCATACATACACAAGATGTATTTGTGTATATCTGCTCCATAGGCTTTTGGTAAAAATTCAACAGTCATTGAACATCTGCTATGCTCAAGTCATCTTGGGTTTTACAAAGCTGAATGAAACGTGGTCCTTCACGTTTGAGCCTTGGTGTGTTATCTTATCTGGAAGCAGGTGCTTTTTAACAAGAGGGTAACAACCCTAGTTTCATATGAGAAGTACCTGCTGAGCTTGTTAAAAATACATCTGCCCAGGCCCCAGCTCTTAGCTTAGGGAAATTCTGATAATAGTCAGGGCCCATGATGCCTGCAGTTTTAACAACAAGCTCCCCACATGAATCTGATATACAAACCAGGATGAAGAAACACTGCTTTAAGCTAAGAAAGGACTAACTGCAGGAGTTTAGCCACAAGTAAACCAGGAGGATGCCCTTGAAATCTACAAAGTGAGCAGCTGGCTAAAGTCGTTTATAAGGGTGTTTCTATTTCCACTCCTTCAGAATGGATAGTTATAGTCTGAAGAGCATCCTGGAGAACAGGGTTGGTCCCAATCTTCTCTGTAAAACACCTGGAACAAGAATGCTGTAGAGGAATAAGATAACTACAGCCAAAGACCATCTTCAAAGTCTTCGCAAACACTCTGTTCTTATTTTTATCTCACACAAAATATGGTTATTTGTGTAAATTTTCTCCTTCACTAGATTGGAAAGTATTCCAGAGCAGGAGCTCTCTTCTTTCTCTAGTGAAGGTACACAATAACCCACACATAATAGCTGTTTGACAGGTTTTTGTTTTGAATTCTTCTCATCCAAATCCTGGGGTCTGACCAGGATATATTTGCATATATCCATAGTGGATATTTATAAATATCCATAAAAGTATATATTTGTTTATAAAACATTTCAGTCGCACAAAAGAATACGTAACATACATACTGAAGGAAGAACAATAATAAAACAAGCACCTATGGACCCACATCCCAGTTTATGACATAGGACGTTGCCAATACCCTTGAGGTCTCCTGTTGAACTAGATCCTATCGAACAGCTCCTGAAATTTAAATCAGAATGCGTGCATTCAATCATTGACTGATTGGCTCATTCATTCATTTGCCAAATGTGCCTACTAAGTGTCAGAATCGATGTAGACGAGGTAGTTATTTCTTCTGTTGGAGTGGGAGAGGGGGTTCAAAAGTGACATAAACTCTTTCCACAAGTGTACAGATTGTCTTTGCTGCAAGCGGCCCTAACCCCGCCTGGCCCTCCAGAGCGGCGTGGTTTCTGAGTGTGGACACTTTGAGCAGAAACTACTGGTCCCGGC
>NW_020185336.1:12795182-12933402 GCF_003031525.2 Neophocaena asiaeorientalis asiaeorientalis | reverse complement strand
GGCGGAAGACTGAGTCGGAGCAACCACGCGCCCGCTGGCCGCTATTACTGGCAGGGGGCGGCGTGCCAGCGAAGCAACATGCAGATAGGCGCCCGGCGCCCTGACGACCCCTCCCGAGGAAAGGAGGCCGGGGCGGCGCTGGGGCGGCGGGGAGCATGAGGGAGGCCGGGGGGCGTCTTGGCTCGGAGCGTTGCTAGAGAGCGGCGCGCGCTGCACACTCGCCGGGGCGCAGCGGAGGGCGGGGAGCCGGGCAGGTCGCGCCAGCGCTGGAAGCCGGCCGCCGGGAGCTGTTCTGATTTCCGACGCGGACGCAAGGGGCCCGGAGCAGCCCCTGGCCCCGGTGTGCAGCCAACATGGGCAACGCCGGGAGCATGGATTCACAGCAAACCGATTTCAGGGCGCACAACGTGCCTTTGAAGCTGCCGATGCCCGAGCCAGGTGAACTGGAGGAGCGATTTGCCATCGTGCTGGTGAGTGCGCGGCGGCGGCCGGGAGCAGGGCCCCGGGGCTCCGACCAGGCGGTGCAGCTGACCCCAGCCCCCTCCCTTTCTCCCGGCACCGGGAGCGAGCCTCCTGTCCCAAGGGGGAGGCTCCCACCTCGCCCATTGTGGCCTCCCCCGCCTCTTCTCGGCTCTCCGCCGAGTCCCCCGCGCTCGGCCTTCTCTGCGTCCCGGGATGGGGCCGGGGGCTCGGGGCTGGCTGCCTGGCGGGTCGGCCCCGAACCCATTGTCTGGCGGGAGAGGCACCTCACAGCGCGTGTGCCCGGGAGGTGTGGCGTGGGCGTGAAGGGAAGGTGGCGCGGGCCGGGGAGGAGGGGGCGGCGAGCCTCTGAGGCTTTTTGTTTAAGAAAAAAAAATTCGCGCAAACCCCGAGTCCTCGAGGACGTCCAGCGGGCGCCCAGCCCGGGTCCTGAGGGGTGCGGGGCAGATGGGCGCATGTGGCCGGTCAGGGGTGCCGCGCCGCGCTGCGCTGTGCGGGAAGGCGAACTTGGAGGCGGACGTCGCGGCTTGGCCGAGGGGAGCTCCCCCAAAAGGGAAAGAGAAGGAAACCCTCGCGTGGCGGTGCGGCACCCTCGTCCCTAAGAGAGGAGGGGGACATCAGGCGAGAGAGAAGCTTCGTCTCGGCGCGTTCCTTTTGGTCTTAAATGTTAAGACCACAAAAATGTGCAGTTTTGCGGGGACGGGTTGCCAGCTGACCTGACTCCACGGGCGACCCCTCCCCTCCCTTCCGCCAGCACACCCAGCCAAGTCTCTGACTCCCTCCCGAAATCCGCTTCTCCTAGCTTTCCAGCTTCGCAAATCTGAGACATTGAAGACTCCCTTCTTTCTCCCTTTCCTGCTGGGACTAAGTTTCTGGGCCCTTCCCAGCCCGAGCCTGTCAGTGCTGTGAGCTTAGGAGGGTGTGGTGGCCTCCCCCCTCGACCCAGCCAGAGTCTGTACTGCAGTTGGTCCCCAGACTTCGATTTTTAGTGTCCTAGCCTCTTTCAAGGGGTGTTGGGAGGGAAACAGGCAAGATTGGAAGCGTTCCTAATACTTAGACTTGTAAGTGTACGCTTGTAGCCTCTTCCTAGCTAGTAATCTCTACATTCTACAGTGCTAGGCAGCAAGAGAAACTTGTGCTGAAGTCAGTCGAATTCTGCATCCGTGTGCGGGTTTTGGGCATGTAACCTGACAACTTTGGGAATCAACCAGAGTCTGAACACTGAGACGTTTAAATTGCCTTTCCTCAGGTCATTAAAAGGGGCTGGTTTGATATGGGGAGTAATGTTCTGGATGGTAGATTCGCTTTGTGCTCTGTGGAAGAAGAGGCCACAAGCTTTTTCACACCACCTGGAAACTCTGGTGTGGCAGTCGGGAGATAGATGAGGCTGCCTGTCTTGCTTTGCATGGTCTGTGATCTCCCGCAGCTGCTCCCACTGTTGTGCAGAATGAGACACTCTGAAATGAAACAGCATAGGCTTAATTACTTCTCAAGGCAGCCTGGGTGCATACTTGACCTGTCTTTATAGGGACAAACCTTTTTAATTCAAAATCCTCTTCCTACCAGACAACATAGTTCTTACCTCGTAGCTCTGGGTTTTCTGTGTTTCCATCCATGCTGTGCTGGTGTGTGTGTGTCTGTGTGTGTGTCTGTGTGTGTGTACACTTGAAGTGGGAGGGCCAGTGACACAGGAAAACCAGATAATAACAATAATGCAATTAAATTCTCAACTGGGATAGCATGTTTTGCATGAGCTTTCAGTTACCCTGCTGATTAGTGACACATGTTATGAATTACTCTTTAGAAAAAAAAAGTCCCATCCTTAACATGGTGGGTTTGTGTTATGATTAAGTCTAGAAGTCACAAATTCAGTACGTAGAAATTCATGATTGTATATCACAGGCTCTTTGGGGCAGTGGTTGGTCGTGTGGCTACTTTTACTCTACTGTGTCACACACAAGTACTGGATGCGGTTCCTTTCTTAATTGCTTAGAATATTTTAAGCCTTTCAGAACAAACAACAAAACCAAAAAATACCTGGCTGACCTTTTTTGGATTAAAACAAAGCTTTTGGGAAAGTCTCAGCTTGGGGGCCCTCTTGTTAGGGATGCACTTGGACGATTGACTTGGTGTTTCATGTAACACTCCCTGGTCAGCTGCAGCTGCTCTTTGGAGTAAGCTGTAAGAGGAGTTAAAAGGAATCATCTTTATGGGCTGATAGAAGTACAGAGTTATGGTGACTTTTCTTGTGGTCAGTTTTTTTCTAAAGTTGTACATGAAAAGCTCTCAACTGTGCTTTTCTTCATGAATTGCTTAAGAAATAGATTAAACCATTTAATTCTGAAGATCAAGCTTGAAGGACAAGAGTATAGGTGGTAACGTTTAAAGTGTATATATATATATAGAGAGAGAGAGAGAGAGGGAGAAATTCTCTGCCCTGAGACAATGGGAATCCTGTGGGCATTATTGATACTAGTTTTATTTCCTATATGATAAAGATCATATAAGTGTTTGGGGAGGAAAACAGGATAGTAATACTGTACAAGAAAGTATACAAGCACCTCATTGTAAATATGGCTTACATCAATAATTGGGCCATTTCAGGAATGGAAAACAATTCCTCTCACCTCACCAAGCTCTAGATTATATAAAGCATTGGGGAAGAGTAAATAAAAATTTAAATGACAGAAGTCCATCTATTTCTGGAAAATCTTGAGATGAAACTTACTCAGTGACTGTCCCCCACCACCCCCATCGGTCCACATGAGTTAAACCGTATGTATCTAAAAAATTAGTGGGCATGAATGGAAGGATGAGAGAGTAAAAGATTGCTGAATAAAGCCCGCGTGCAGCAATGAAGACCCAATGCAGCCCAAAATACATAAATAAAATAAATTAAAAAAAAAAGATCAGTGGAGGGGGATAGACTTTAAAAAAAGGTTTTATTAAATAGGAAAGAAAATGAGATTTTTGAGTAGAGATTTGAGTTACTGAACTTCCTGTAATTAATGACTAGTAAAAATTGGATCCAAATCTTAGGAGTTTCATTCTCCTGAGGAGTCTTCTCCCTCCCTGAACTTGTCTTCAGCATCATTACAATAGTAACTATAAAACTTATATTTAAGGGAAAAGATTACTTACTCCTTGTATACACTTAACTATTTGCATCCTTGGACCTGCCTGTCAGGTAGAGCTATAAGGTGATATGCCTTTGTGTGTGTAGGATGTTTCTGTTACACTCTTCCATGGAAGTGTTTCATAAATTATAAATTCAATCATCTGCTTCAATCTTTGTTCCTTTAAGTTGTATATATTTTGTGTATTTTACAAGTAATATTTGTCCGTGTTTTTTGGGTCCCACACATTTATAATTATCTAAGTGGCTCTCCACTGTATTTGTTAAATATTGTCTAATTGTTGGGAATACACACACACACAAATACTCCCTTTGCGGAGCACAGGCTCTGGACACGTAGGCTCAGCGGCCATGGGTCACGGGCCCAGCCGCTCCGTGGCATGTGGGATCCTCCCGGACCGGGGCACAAACCCTGCATCGGCAGGCGGACTCTCAACCACTGCGCCACCAGGAAAGCCCCATGTCCTTTATTCTTAAAGATGATGCTATGAAGGTGATTTTGGGTGTGGTGAACAATTGATGGTCTTTGTCCAAGAATACCTCGTTGGACGTTAGATGCTCTGTATATTGTTCACTAATTTTTGGCTTGCAGTCACTGTTTACAATTTAAAATGTAAGCCCCTCAATCCCATTGTCGAGGAGCTGTCCTAAGGATCCTTTCTGAGTTTCAGAGGAAAAGATAATTGTAGGCCCCCCATCCTGGCTGCCATATCTGTGTGATAGCAGATGTCAGGCTGCTCTGCAAACAGATTAAAAAAGATTAGGAAGTGATGGTTTAGGGTCAGTAGTATCTTATGTTTAACACCAGGAACTACTTTCATGTTTGATTAATTTGAGTCAGTTTCCTTTTCAGTTTTTTTTTCTTGCCCTGAGGTTGAATGTAGTCACTGTACTTAGGAAAAAGTGGGAACATTTTCTGAGCATCTACTATGAGTATGCCCTATGCTTCCATGTTCTCATTTAATCCTCACAGTAACTCCAGCTATGAGTAACATTGTAGATGAGGAAATAAAGATTCCCTAAGTTGCCTGAGGACATGCAGTTATTAGATAACCAGTCTAGGGTTTTTAGCCAGATTTGGAGATCTCCTCCCCTACCCCCCACCCGCCCCCATTATATTATGCTTCCTTAGGCTTAGAACTGGAAAGAAAGACCGAAAGAAAAAAAAAAAGGTCTGGAACTAGCAATAAAGCTGTTAAAAAAAAAA
Source organism: Neophocaena asiaeorientalis asiaeorientalis (assembly GCF_003031525.2). Taxonomy (NCBI): domain Eukaryota; kingdom Metazoa; phylum Chordata; class Mammalia; order Artiodactyla; family Phocoenidae; genus Neophocaena; species Neophocaena asiaeorientalis. The sequence goes on along the minus strand of NW_020185336.1, from coordinate 12,928,579 downwards.
TTCTAAATCTGGTAAGTGCAAGTTTCAAACTATAAAGCTGGCAGAAATTTCTTCGAAGCGACCCAAGTGCATTGTACTGTTTCTCTTTAGATGACATCCGCTTTGGCATCTTCACTGTGCTGTTCTATTTTCAGGCATGGAGTTAAATATTGATTTGGTCCAAAAGTGTACTCTTCAGTTTTTCCTTTCAAGGCAGTCTTGAACTACCTTGGTTGGGAAGTCCAGGTTTTCCACATCAGAGGGGAGAGACAACCCGTCTTACATTTACAAGCTCCAAATGTAATTACTTGTGAAAAGGACGAGGAAGGTCAAGTTTTAACATTTAAGTCTATTTCCCTCTGCAAGGTGTTGTTCCCTTTCAACCATTTCCAAGGAGAGCCTCTGCCATGAAGTTTGCTGAGCAGTTGGATAGGTAGGTGTGTAGTTAGGCCATCATCAGATGCGCGCTGATTTGTTTTCTCACTTTTCTCCAGCTGAGAGGGAAGGGAGATGGAGAAGGGGGATGGATGGAGTGTTGCGCTTTGAGCTGTTACAGTCTCATCTAGGCAGTAACCCCTGAGTTGTTTTATTCTCCAGAGTGGGAATATGTGCCTAGGACGGTGCCTTTCATCATTATCAGGGTGCATTTCCCCCCTAATAATACCAATAAAAAGTGTGAAGATATATTTGGGTATTTAGGATATAAGATGATCAAAGGCTCTTCTCTGAATTGCAAATGCTTGGCTCCGTTGAGAGACAGGCAGCCCTGTAAACAGATGAGATGTGGGGGAGAGAAGGTATGCGTGCCCTTAAGTGATAAGAATTACTTTCACCTGTGGCCTTTCATTTAGCAAACAGCATTGACTCCAGGAGCAGGAGACCTAGTTTCTAGAATCACAGTCTGCATCAACTTGGGCAACTCTTTCCTGTGATCCTCGGTTTTCTTCCTCTGTAAATGGGAATACAGTTTGACAGAACTGTTAGGATAGTCATGAGATTTTTGAAATCATAGCACTTGGAAGTGTAAAACTTCTGGAACGTGATATATTGTGAGCCATTAGCCGACTTCTCGTTTTGAAGATGTTTTGTGTAGAAAAGTATGTAGCTGTATTCTGTCTGATCTAGAGAGTAGAATTTCCAGGGTCAGTGACTGAAAGTCACATAAGCATAAGGAAAAGTGTTCTAATATTTAGAGTTGTCAAAAAATGGAGACTGAGCTTTCTATCAGAGTTGCTTAGACAGAAGTTGTACGAAAAATGCTGATAATTGGAAGGTCTTTCTAAGCCCAGGCTCCAGCAAGTTCATGGATTGCACGGTGCCTTTCTTGAGGTGAGTCTGCCACATGCATGAACGTTTTGGAAAAAGAGTTGTAGCACCTGAGAATGGGGAAGGGTCTCCTTGGAGGCTCCTCCTGGGCTCAAAGAAGAGAAAAAGTAGTGTAGGCTTATGCTTGTTCTGGAAATTTGTTCGACTTTCCAAAACTGTTGCCTGAAGGGCTTGGTCTTCATGAACTGTGCTCTTCTTTTCATCCTTAGGGCTTGGGGAATAAGGACGAGGTGAAGTGGGCTCCCTGGCCCTTGTATCTGAGCAAGTAACACACAAACAAGTGGCTAATTAAAGAGGCACTGATTCCAGAAGACATTCCATTGCAAGAGAGCAGTGGTACCTGGACTCCTCTTAGAAACAAGGCAGTGAATCCCTATAAAAGAACAGACTGGAATTGCTTAGAAGGGAGGGTGGGTTCCCAGCTGTGCAGCTGCTTGGTGGATCCGCTCTTGTAGAGTGGCTCTTCCACTCTACAGTGGGGGACCTTTCCTACCTTCCTCCATTGCAGGAAGTATATCTGTAGACTTCGGGGACCTGGTTTCTGTAGACAGGCTCACGTACCTTCTTGGTTCTCACCTACTTGAACACTGCAGGCAGAGGTAACTCATCTCTTGTCTTCCCTTTAAGATGGTGTCTGCTCAGACTGCAGGGTGATCTTCCCTCCCCAGTCACTGCATCCTCTTCTCCAACACCCCTTACCGCCTCCCCCCCACCCTGTCCTTTCAACACAACACCAAGGACTATGCAGTTTCTGGTGGATATAATTTGGAAGGGATGTCTAGAGAAGAGCTGGTAGGTCAGAGAGCTGTTTCATGAACTGTGATTCAACCGAGGCCGACAGATGTGGACCAGGATGGCTCAGAATCCCTAAATTGGGAAACACTAACTCCCTACTTGGAGGTATGGTGGTATATGTTGTAAACAGATAGCAGTGCACTTTGTTTCCACACTCTTAAAAAACTGACCAAGGAAGCATGACCAGTGGCATCAGAGCTCATGGTCTGGCCCCTTATCACAAACTTTTTATAGTTTCTAGGGCACAGCAAAGCTGTTCCCCTGGTCACATCTTCAGCATTCTTGTGCCGCCTGGAACTGACTTCAGTGACTCTTATTTCACATGTAACCTTAGTCCACTTTTGTTCTTTGCTGAAGAAGCTTTGTTGCATTGATAAGCTGCTGCATCCATCACCACAGAAGCTGAAAACTTTGAGGTGTTTACACCTTGCTATCTCAGGGGTAATCTCCCTTGATTGACTTCCATATGGTAGATGGTGCGCCTGGCCTGGTTTATCCTGAAAACTGGTTGGCTTTGGGAAAGGTGTCAAGTCGTTCACACTTTGGCCCCTTGCCCGGTGCTGGTCAGTCACCTATCTCAGGTCATGCCTTGAGTTGAGGATTTGCTCAGGAACCTGCCTTCTCTTTTGTTTTTCTTTTTCCCGTGGAAGTTCGGTGGAGCACTTTATTCAGGTAGGTGACGAAGGGATTGACAGGCTAAGTGGTACTTCTCAAATTGGGCTGCATATCAGCATCACCTGGAACCCTCAAAAACAGATGTTTGGGTCCCACTCCCAGAGATTCTGATAAGTTTGTCTGGAGTGTGACCTGGGCATCAGGATATTTTAAGGCTCCTTAGGATATGTGAGCAAGCAGCCATGATTCAGAAGCCACGTGCTAGAGCAGTTTTTCCCCTTTCCCTACCTGCCCCAAAGACCAAGCATAAGAGTTAAAACCACAGGGCTTCCCTGGTGGCGCAGTGGTTGAGAGCCCGCCTGCCGATGCAGGGGACACGGGTTCGTGCCCCGGTCCGGGAGGATCCCACGTGCCATGGAGCGGCTGGGCCCGTGAGCCATGGCCGCTGAGCCTGCATGTCCAGAGCCTGTGCAACAGTGAGAGGCCCGCATACCGCAAAAAAAAAGAGTTAAAACCACAGCAAAAATTTAGAGAAATTAAGCAAAGTTGAGAAGGGTTAAAAAAAAAAAAAAAAAAGCTCTTAAAGACATTTGATCCAACCAAAAGCACCAAGATGAGAAATACAGAAGAGATGGATCAAAGCCTGTTGAATGTTAGATTTATTTAACTATGCATTTAAGAAATGACCATAATGAAAATTTGCAGAGGAAGTTCTACATATTATAGCTAAAGAGTGATCAGTGACCCTGAAGTGTACTTCTGGGGCAGAACAATCAATAAATCACTTGTATTTTTGCTTAGGCCTCTATTCTCAAGCCTAACTGTTTGTTGGTTCAGTGCAGTTCTTTTGCTTTGATCTCTGGTTTTACCACTTACAAAGACTCATGAGCTTGGCTTCCCCGAGTGAAATTCAAATACACTTGTGAAATGTAAACCATTCATTTATTAAGAATCCTATAATCAAGGCAAATTGGCATGCTTATATGAGCAATTACTTTGAGAATAGAAAGATAAATAGGTTGCTAGGTCAAGAATGAGCTGGTTGTTCTCAGTGCAAGACTCTGGTTATTCCTTTAATAGTTATAAGCAATAGACATTCCCCTTATTCATAATCTTTAACATTTGTGGTTTGGGGTTAGAGGAACAGCGTATGTGGTTTTCTGAACTGAGAGGATAGCAGCAATTGTCTCATTTTCGTCTAGAAATATAAATCTTTCCAGGAAATGTAGGTAGTTGGTTTATGAGCAGATGAAACTTTCTAGTAATTGGGACAGGGCAAAAGAAGGCATGGATTTAGATGGGAATATTAAAGAATAATGGAGTTTAACTTTGGTGGGGAAGGTTAAGAAGATGACTTTTACAGTGGCAGAAAGATTGAAAATAATCTCATCTGCCTTCAGCGAACAATGATCTTGTGTGTGTGTGTGTGTTTGTGTGTGTGTGTGTGTGTATGTATAGAAGGAAGCCTTAGGATAACTAATAGTAGGAGAAGTTGGATAGAACATGATTGGACCTGCACCATGGCAACATTGCTCTGTGAGTTCAGTACCACTAAATGTCTTATTTGTGAAAGCTGGGGAACCTGCATGGAAAGGTGATGAATCATGTGAATAGCTTTGTAGGTCCCTTTGAGTTCTGGCCCTCTCAGTCCCCAGTATGGTCAGCCTTATGGTTCTTCTAAGGAAGCTTTTCCTCTTTAGTGACAATGTTGACTAATTAGGATTCTTTATCCCCAAGGACTTCTGCCTGATGAACCTAGGAAGCCAATTCAGTCCAGATGTCTTGGGACTAGGATGCTATAAACTTGGAAGTGGTGATTCCCCAGGCCTAACACAAAATCATGATTCTGTTGCCAACTAATCAGGCCATCTAGATGCAAACCTGGAGAGACCATTTAGAACTGTGTGGCCTCCTGGGTTTGTGGAACCATTCAGCCTGCCAGTGTTCAGCTGCTTCAGTGTCCTTTCACTGTAAAAGTTTTGAGTCTCGGGATAGGCATTTATTTGGATTAGAAATCTTCAGATCACATGTGAATTTACCAGGTCGTGGTCTTCATTTAATGGAGTAATTCTTTAACATTAGACATCTATATTTTCTTTCACCAATGATTGTCAGAAGTTCCCTTAATTCTTCTATCGATAATGGAGAAATTTAAAAATTCCTCTTTTTGTTGTTCTCTGGGATGATATCTCCTAATCATCCTTAAAGTTGTTTTAATTGACAAATAATATACAAACAGAAACGGGCCCGTATCGTAAGTGTACGGCCTGGTGGACTCTCACAACCTGAACACACTGCTGTAACCAGCCCTGAGTTCAGGAATCAGAATCTCAGTCTCCCTGTTTTTCTTTAAACATGGGTTCACTTGGCTCCTTGCCTCCCCAGCTGCACTTACTTTCCAAGTGGCCCGACTTACGTGGAAGAAAATAGGCCACAGGATTGTGCCTTGTGGTCTGATTCTAAATGATTCTAACCGTGAGGTTTCCACCACTTCCTTCCAGAGATTTCCTCAGTCCGAGGAGGCCTAACCGTTAGGAAATATTGACATTACAGCAGCATACCGCTGCTTTTAGTTACATCATCATTGATAACCCTAATGGTATTTTTTTTGTATTTGTAGAGTATCTCTGTTTTTCATAATAGTGAGAAGAACATATTTTGATTTGTATTCCTAGAATAAAGCGTGAAGCAGGGAGAGATTTCCACAGTTGACAATGAGCATTGGCCCTTTTGCGTTTCAGTACTTGGCATTGGGCACAGGTTTTGTGTATTCCCTTTTACACCTAAGTTTCAGCCTTTAGGTTTTGTCACCTTGATGATTCTTTTGAAATATTAAAAAGTATAAGATTGGGCTTCCCTGGTGGCGCAGTGGTTGAGAGTCCGCCTGCCGATGCAGGGGACGTGGGTTCGTGCCCGGGTCTGGGAAGATCCCACATGCCGCGGAGCGGCTGGGCCCGTGAGCCGTGGCCGCTGAGCCTGCACGTCCGGAGCGTGTGCTCCGCAAGGGGAGAGGCCACAACAGTGAGAGGCCCGTGTACCGCAAAAAAAAAAAAGTTTGCCAAGCCCTAGTCTAAAAGTATATATGTACTATATGAAAAAGGATTAAATAAGAATATGGAAAAATAAAGTTGATTTAAAAAAATAATAAAAATAAAAAATATAAGATTGTAAATTTCATCTTCTGGTTCCATTGTCCCATCAAAGTCCTGTTACATTACTGCAGATGTCGATCCAGTTTGAGAGGCTCTTTGGCTGTGTTTGTTGTTAATGGTTTACCTTCCATTGTCTCCTCTGTAACTTCTGTACACCCCCCCTGCCCTCCACCCGCTTTCTCATTGAAGCCATCCACAGTCTGGCCAGACCCATCTTCTTTTCTGTTTCCTTCCTACGCCCAGACGTGGAGATTGCTTTATCTCTGTCCACAGAGCAGGCTTGTACTTTCCCTCCACTATGCCTTTTCTCACGTGATTCTCTTCCATATGATGTGCTCTCTTGGCTTCTCTGCTTATTGAACTTATATCCAGCCTTCAAGGCTCTTCTGAAATCCCACTTTTTTCTTGTGTCCTTGCAGACCCGCATCAGCTTGGGGGAGGTGGGAAAAACGACTCTTCTTTGATCTCTTTATAGTATGAATTATTTCTCTTACTCATGAGGCCCAGGATTAAATATCACCTTGTGGGAGGTGTGACTGTAAAATAAGGGGATGCTTTTATGTATCGCTTTGTAGTCACTCATTACACTGTCAGCCATCTGTTTATGTCCCTGTTTTATTTGCCAGTTTGCACTGTGGGCTCCTGCAAGGTAAGGATCACACCTTAAAGGCCCTGGAAGCTTCTCCTTATCCAGCACAGTGCTTGGCCCAGGGACGGTCTTAGCAGATAATTAATGACTTGATCAGAGAATGGTGCCCCCTGAAACAGGCCCGGGAATTGAGTAGCTGCTCCAAGAACCTATCTAACTGGCCATTCTGGGCTCACTGTGAATTGCACATAGCTTGCCTTTGTGTTGAAATGACACTTTGTCGCAGTTTGCCGCTCACCTTGGTATTCCCCCTATCAGTTGACTTTAGTAGGTGCCCAAGAACACTAAGCATTCAGAGATGATAAGTTGGAATCGTGCTATTGCCTGACTCCTTATGGAAAACTGGTGAATTAGGAGAAGAGGGGGAGGGCAGTAGAAGTGGCCAAAGGAAATTCGTGGTTTTTCACTGTCACTAAGCCAGATTGGTGCGTCATGATGTGCTGTCATCAAGTGAGTGAGTGGTAGCACTGTACCATGGGGCTCTAGTAAAGTAAAACATCCTTCACGACAGTCTCTTCGTTATTGGGAGTGAGGCAGGTTTCAGTGAACAGCATTCCTTATTTTGGCATTTTAGTGCTTTGCTGTTTGCAAAGTGCTTGCAAATGATCTTTTGTGATTCTAAGAGTTCTTAATAAATGAGGCAAATAGGGTCTGAAGGTATGTGGTTTGAAGTTACAGAAGAAAGTGGTGAGGTTGGTGAGCCCATCCTAGGTCCTCAGTCACTAAAACTCCAGGGGCATTCCAGTGTCAGAGAAGACACTGTTTATGTTTTCTGTGCTTTATAAGCATTATCTTTGCTCTTGGCCACCCTCGGAGGAAGATACTATCTTCCTTTTCCAAATGAGGCGGTGGGGCTCAGAGGGGTAAGGTAGCTGCTCCCAAAGTATGGAGGCAGGATTTGAATCCTGGCCTGTCCGATGAGAGAACTCACTTGTTTCTTCTGCACTGTGTATACTTTCAAGTTAGTTATAAGATGTCATTAAATGTTGGCTTTTTGTTGTTTGTTCCTCTAGACTAAATTCATTCACACAATGGCTGTCCATTGTGAGTATTGCATCAGTATAGTGATAGATGTACCAAACTCTGAGGGTTCAGAGAGAAAGTGTCATTTGTGTATTTTGAGTGTTCAGAAACAGCTTCCTTGGAATAGGAAGTAGAGCGATGCCAGCTTGGTCCCAGTCACTGCTAGACTGCACGTTTTATTCTACATTGTACAGTTTTACTCACTTGTCACTGCTTAAGAAGGGCTTATACTTTAATCAAACAGTCCAGAAATGTTTATCTAGCAGTTACTATGTGCCAGGCAGTGTCATGGGCACTGGAGGATGTGGTGCTGCATGAGGCCCACCAGTCATCTGCCCTCAAGGAGCTTACATTCCAGCGGCGGGAGGGAGTCAGGTGGGGCGGGGGGAGGCGGAGCTGGACATGAAATGGACCTGGATTTCCAATGCTGGCAAGTGCTGTGAGGAGAATAAAATAGGACAGTGTGAGGTGATGGCTCTCATTTAAGATCTGAGTGATGGTGAGCAGGCAGGTAAGAGCCCTCAAGCAGGAGTAACCAGGGCTTGATTTGTTTCTCCCCTGCTGGGCCAGGATGGGATTCCTTGTTCCCCGGAGCAACTGAAGGGAACAGCAAGGGGGATGTCCTCAGCCCTGAAGGCTTCAGACTTCACCTATGGGGAAGGCTGGAGGAGGCTGGGACCAGGGGTGCAGGAGTCTGTTTCCTTTGTCATAGCAGAGCTGTTTCTTGTAAGTGACTCTGTGTAGTCACAGCTCTGCCACTTGTTGAATTCAAAAGATTTTTAGCAAATTGTAGTCTTGTCACTGTTCTGGACACATGAGACATCCAGTTGGGGAATGGAGTATTTGATTAGTGTAGCAGTGCCCTTCTAAGTAAAGACTCTCTGAAGGCATCCAGTACTTGGAATGCCCTTTTTATCTACTTGAAGCCATTGGTTGAAAAGACACTTCTTTGTTATAACTTGCTACTAGCTTGTTGCTCAGATCTTTCCCCTTTTTCTTTCTTTCCTTAATTTTTTTTTTAATTTTAAGGGGCATATGGGAATTTTATATAGAGGTTTGAATCAGAGGTTAAGGATAAGATAAAAGTTGGTTTAGATAAAATTATCCCTGAAGTCCCTTACGTTGCTCATAAAGGTGCAGTATGCACAATTCTGGATGAACAACCCTGGAAAGTAAGTCTTAGGCGTTTTAAAGTTTAAAAACCTCTGAGCTTGACTAAAGGAGCAGCCACAGAAGAAAAGTCTCTGTGCAGATGTCAGGATATCCCTACCATTTGGCTCTCAAACCTCCAGCAGTGACCGGATAATGGGTGGGAACACTACCTTCTTCTTGCCTTAGATTTACTCCATTCAGTATCACATTAAGCCTTTTTTTTTTTTTTTTTACATTAAGCCTTTTAATACATATCACTGAATTTGTTTCTTGCGAGGATCTAAAGGCAGGCCTCAAATTAAATGTGGGTTGGATGCACGGACAGCAGTAGTAACAGTAGAGGTCACTTATTGTGCATTTCTTTAATCATTTCCGTAAACACAAAAGGTGACTCAGGACACCTGAAAGGTAGGGATCACCCCTGTTTCATCTAGGAGAAACTCAGGATTCCAGAAGTGTAAAGGAGCTAGCCTCAGGACACACATTTCTAGGAGGTACTGGAGCTGAAAATCAAACTTTGCTGACTCTAAAGCTATGCTCCTAACATACTGTTTTGACGCTCAGCTAGGAAAATACAATACAAATATGATACGTATAAACATAGTGGTTCAGAGTAAATTGAAAGCCCTGTGAGGATAAGTTCAGTAACTTTTCAAGCTATTTTAATTTTGTTCGTATATACCCAGAACCAACAGTAACTATATGTCCTTCCAAAAAAAAAAAAAAAAAATTGAAGATAAAATAAGAACTGGATGAATAAGCCACTGTCCACTGTTGAAATAGTAGAGGCCAACCAAGTAAGCTTGTGATCAAATTGGCTTTTTCTAATAACAGTTGTCCTCTGAAGGCTTTCTGAAGGCTTTCTTTCAGACAACTGTCTCTGAACCTTTGTTTTTTTTAAAAAATGTCCCTAGTAAAATGGCTGTGTTGTTACAGCTTGAAGGCTGTGGAATAAGCCTTTTGATCAGCCCTCAGTGATAACCCACAAACTTGGACTTCCTTGTGAGGGAACAACCCATATTATCTTGTATTGGTAGGCTTTATGTTGGAGGGTTGCTTATTTTTAATAAACAGAGCCCATGCAATCCCATTCATTCATTCAACAAATGTTTTGTTTGGGTGTGTGCTCTAAGCCAGGCACTGTTAAGATGCTGGGACACAAAGGTGCATGAAGCATCATCTCTGCTTTTGAGGATTAACTGCCGAGTGGGAGAGATAGGCAAGAAAATGAAAATAATAGCCTTTTTAAAAAGCATTTATCATATACGTATGTGCTATGTATATAATGGGCTATAGAAGGGTATGTTAAGGTTAGTCTTGTAACATTTCAGGTAAGCTGATAAATCTTGACAAGTTAATTAATATGGCCAAAAGTCGTAATTCATAAAGTACAGACAAAATGAATTCTGTTCTGTGCCTGAATGCTTAAAGATTCAGGTGTGTGTAAGCGTGCCAGCCACTTGGAAGAATCTGGTAAAAAGTCCTAATTCCCAGGGACAACCTTTAAGGTGGTAGAGGATTCTACTCTGAAGAGCAATAGACTAGGAGTCTTCCTCCTCTCGGTTGCAAACATTGGACACCAAGGAAATGTCCGCTACACTCGCTTTGCTAGAAAGTTGGCAGCCTTCTCTATAAAGCTTATTGTAGGAAGGGATGGCATTGGACCATCAGGACCCAGAATGGGGCATTTAACTGAACTGTTAAAAAAAGGCTTAGTTTAAAAAGCGCTTGTTTCCGAGCATAGGCTTTGGGACGAGATCTGAGTTGGAATTAGGATTTTGCTGCTTACTGGTTGGGTGACCTTTCTAAGCCTAGGTAGACACACATGTTGTATGAGCTCCAGACCTACCTCTTTGGATTGTTGTGAATATTAAGTGACATTGCTTAGTCCGGTAAAGTTGTGGCACTCAGGGACACACTTCCCAAAAAGGGGTGGCTCTGATTACTTTGTACCCTTTTAATCTGCCTTTATTAAAGCCCTGACTTGAGGGGCTAGGCTGTGGACTCTAACAGGGCTCCTGTGAATCTCACAGATAACTTTAGTGAAATCGTTATCAGCCACAAACGTGAAGAGCACCTGGAATTGAACTGATGATGGCTTACGTTGGCTTTTCCACCTTAGATTGCACTTACTGACCTTCTTTCACAAATGAATGTTACCAAAGGTCTGGTCCATTGGTGTGCAGCCTCTACTTGGGTGTTTTATCCTGACTCCTGTATGTTTTGTCCTATCCAGGAAAAAAAAGCCTGTTGTTTCAGGGTATTGGATTGTTCCATTTCAGAGCCAGTGGAGGTGTTAGCATCTTCATAATTGGAGCAGAGGACCAACATGCAGTGTACTACAGTGTGACCACTAGGCAGCTAGTTCAGATGAGAAAATATGTTCAAGATCGTGACCATCTGGGCCTTGAAGAAACTGCAGTTGATGTTTTGTTTGGCTCCAGCTTCAATCTGGGATGGATGGAGTCATTCAGACTTTATTCTGATTCCAGTAGTGGCAAAAAAAAGGATTTGTGTAACTTGTGTAGATGGCCTTCTGTTTGAGATAAGAGCATTGTCCAATAAAAGTTGTGTCCTTGTTTCAAATCGAGAATACAGCGCCACCTGACTCCATCTAGGAAACAAAGTTATAAGTCATTACACGTTGCATTACTCCAGTAACCCCTTGCTGTATTTTTTCTCTAGAAGGTTCCTTATTATCTATTTGATTATCTGTTATCTACACAGTAAATCTTGCTGAATCAGACAGAGCTTATGAAACTGAGGCCAGTCCCAAACCAGATCAATATACTACCACCATCCTGGAATGAGAGCCTAGAATTTTCTGAAGATGCTTTTACACATTTTTCTTTCTTCCTCACTTTCCAGTGAGGAAAATTGCTCTTTTTCTCTCAGCTGATAAATGTCACTTTTGCCCTAAATTTTATAGTGGTATTCTACTTTTTAAAGTTACTGAGATAAAAGAATATTTGATAGAACTGTCAGACTAGTATGATAACATTGTCTGTGTTCCCAGACCCTTGAGGGTTCTTAAGTCTCGTGGGCTGAAGCTATGTGCGTATTTTTCTTGGTGGCCTATTTCCATATCAAATAGGCTTAAGTTTTGGATTTTAGTAATGAAAGTATGAACCCAATCTGTCAGGCTTCTTATGCCATTTATTGTAGCCCTTAGCTTAGGATTGCATGAAAGGAAGTAATAAGCCAACTTTAAGAAGGTCCAGATGAAAAGGATTATAACATGGTACAAAAATATTAGCATGCCCGGCCTAGCCATGTGACTCATTCCTTTTCGAGTATCCACTTTGACAGCTTTTTTGAATCATGCATCAGTCACCATGTTGGTATTTTTGGCAGAGTGCTAGACTTTAGCCTAAGGTTCATAATGGTAACTGCCAAAAGTGAACAAAGAGGAAAATTTTAAATGAAACATACTAGCATCGCAAACGTTTATTTTTTTCTTGAGCAGAAACAAAATTGGGAGTTAGATGATGTCTTGTCCATCACCCCCCAAGAAAGCCACTGCTTTATCCCAATGAAAATAAGACTCTGATGGGTCATCCCCAGTCTTTGGCTATTGCAACTGTGCTTCTTATGATAGTTTCCATTCAAGAGTTTTCCTTCCCAAGTCCTCTCCCCTACGCTAGGAATCATTCTTTTAGGGCTTAAGGTTTTTCTCCTGATGTACTGGTGACTAAGCTTGCTTTGGGATTGTTCCACCCTGGACTGCATGTCGTCCTTCTGGGAAGAAACTCCGTGCACTTCAAAGGAGCAGCAGATACACAGGGTGTATCCAGAAATAAAACTCTGACCCTTTGTCTCTCTCCTTTTCATCTCTGTCTCTTACAGGCATCCTTTCCTTCTGTGCAAACAGACCCTTGTAATCGTTGTCGTCTATCCTGCTGTTAAGTGGTTTGCATCACTGCTCCAAATATGTGCTGCAGTTTCATGCAGAAATCTCCTTCCACGCAGTTTAATGCTGTGCAGTGCATGTGTGCTTTGCAGCATGTGTACTTCACTATGAGAAATAGTCCTAATGGGTATGTTCTTAATGAAATAGTCCCAACATTACTGAATAGTAGGATGAAATACCCAAAGACCTAAAGAAATACAGTCCAAGCTTCTCTCTCCTCATCTCCTTCCTTCCCTCTTCAGAGGAAACATACCGTGAATTGGCATGTGTCCTTCCTATGCACATTTGGCAAAAATAAATTCCAGTTTGAATTTATAGAAATGGTATCATAACCCATGTGTCCTTTTGAATCTTATGCATTTAGTTGGAGAAGTATTCATGTTGATATGCATGTAGCTCTAGGTCAATTAACTTTTGAGTCATATTCATTGAATGAATGTACCATAAATTATTTACTGTTGGTCCTCATTTTTCGGGGATTCTAGGTTTACAAGTTTGCCTATTTGATAAACACTTATTTATAATCCCAAAGTCAGCACTGTGGCACTTTTGTGGTCATTCATGGATCACAGGGTGGTGAAAAATTTGAGTCACCCGATGAGCAATTTCCCTGCTGAGGTTGAACAGTTGACGTTCTGCTTCTTGTTTTTGCCGTCTGTCTGCAAGTGTCCTTTCGAGTTCTGTTTAGTGCCATGTTTGTCACATTTTTGTGTGTTTTGTTGGTGATTTTGCTGTGTAAAATGTCCTCCAACCGGAGTGCTGGTGTTCCTGGTCTAGTGTTCCTGAGCACAAGCAGACTGAAGTGTGCTTATGGAGAAAGTATGCTTGTTGGATAAGCTCTATTCAGTCATGACTTAGAGAGCTGTTGGGTTGAGTTCAATGGTAATGAATCAACAATATATATTACGGTAACTTTAAACAGAAACGCATGTAACAGTTTTATGTATTGGTGTGACCAGAGGCTCACAGAAACCTAACCAGTGGTAGGACAGAAACCTAACCCCCTGTAGGATGTACAGGGGACCATCTTGGCTTCAGTACTGAATTTCCAATTCATCTTTGATTTTGGTGGGAGGAATTCTTAATATCCAGCTATTTTTACCACCATTTCCAAAGCCATTGAATAGTTTTGGAAGAAGGGGAAAACTTGTGGAGTCTGTTTGACCTTGTTTATTTGCTCAAGTGAGGATTTCACTCCTTCTACAAGAGTTGCAATGATAATTTTTACCACTGTTTGAGGGCTTTCTATGGGCCAAGCCCTCTGTGAGTGCTACATGTATATTTCTGAGAATAATCCTGTGGTATTTTAATAATTTACCTAATAAATGGTTGAGCATGATTTGAACTAGGCACTCTTGTCTCCATAGCACACATTCAGCTATAATGCTATGTACGCTCTTGGTGAAGATGGAGGGTTAGGGGTGAGGATGGAGTGGGCCTGGAGTAGCTATCACTTAGGAAGGTGCCATCCCTCAATAACAAGCTGCAGGTGGTGAACCCAAAGGACTGCTTATTGAAAAGGAATGCCACTATTTGTGTTAATTTCTCATTATCAGTAAGGAGAAGCTGCAACTAACGCATAATGAAGGGGGTTCTATAAGCCACCAATAGCATTACCATTCTTCAGAGAGATCTCACTTGTTCCTAGGAAGGCGAATGAACTGAATGAGATTCAGTCCACAGTAAGGTGAATGAGAACAATTGATGTCATTTCGTAGAATCAGTGACTTTTTTCTTATTAATAAATCATCTATACGTTATCTTCTGGAAGTAAATGTTCATGGCTGACTCTGAAAGAGTTAAGTTTATTCTTTGAATCATTGTCTTTCTAACTTTTGACTGCAACTGAAGCTACAATACATTTTACATTCATGACCTAATATATACAAGTTCTATAAATCCAAATAAAAAAACAGTTCCATAAAAGAATACTTATCTTTACTAAATAGATTGTACTCCAGTTTTTATACCACTCTATTCTTTTGAAACATGGTTGTCTTATTTTAGATGGAAAAGATCTGTTATGTGATAATTAAATTCCAGAAATTGTTTGTAATACAATACTGAAGCAACCTGGTCAGGTATCATTTAACCTCCTTACCTCATTAAAGCCCACACCGAAGAAATTGTTTGCTCTTCAGATTTGATCTTTAGTCTCTTCCTTAGGTCCTTGATGAGTTGCCAATGTCTATTCCTTGTGGTTATGCTGAGATTGGAAACATTTGCTTTATAAAATTTTTGACTGCATAATAAACAGTGGAGAAGAATTAAGACTCAAGAGGGTATTGAGAAGAGGCCTTAATTTTAGCAAGTATGTTAATATCTTTGGATCTATAGCCTCATTTTTTCCCCTAGAAATACATGTCTCTGGAAAATACTATACTTACAAAGTAAAAGAAACAGTTTTTATTGTGATAACTTCTGATATATGTCTCCTAGTTTTGCATATGTGATGGGAATCTGGATAATGATAACACAGTTGTGCAAATTTTTGTTTGAAATTTAGCTTGAGATCTTCAACTTAATTTTAAGTCAGTGAAATGCTTCCCCTAAAATAAAAATGAAAAACCAAAATCACATGTCAGCCTTTTGGGGTGTCTGTGCTGAATTGTTTGTAGGTGATTTCTGGAGCTATATTTTTTGCTTTCTTTCAAGTATGCTTTTAAAGTTTCTGATAACTTTATAGATAATTGTCCTCATTTATTACGTCTGTGTTGCTATTCACATCTGCTCCTCTTGACTTCAGTAGGAAAATATATCATAATGGAAGGTGCTTTGATATTTTGTTTCTGTATGCCTAAATTTTACATTTGTAGATCTCACAAGGTAGCACCATTCTCAAATAATCATTACCTTTCCTGGGTTTTTGTTTCACAGTTTAACTATGAGGGCCGGAGACTTAAACCCAGGGATTTTAATCCCAGCTATGCCAGCCACATCCCTAAGATCTCCTGTATTTAATTTAACTTCATCATCTGCAAGCAGAAATATATACTGCTCTTAGCATCTTAGAGCATTGATGTGGGATAAATTTTGCAAAGAGCTCGGGTAGAAGGAAATTCTTTTATATGTAATCAAGTGGAGAGAGGAATTACATTCAAAGTCTTGTTACTGTAACATTATCAAATAGAACATAACAGTTTACATTCAATGTGAATGCTAAACACGTTTAAAAGTAATTTTTTTTCTACTAATGCAAATAATACATTCTCATGTGGAAGGTTAGGAAATGCAGTTTATAAACCAATATAAACATTTCTAATTCCATTGCCCAGAGATAAGCACTATTAACTACTTTGGTGTGTATTGTTCCAGTATGGTTTGTTTTCTTGTGTGCATCCACGTCGTGAACATCTTTTCTTTCCTTAGAATTTCTGTGTGCTTGCAAACTGTTACAGTGATAGGCATTTCACAGTTTATTTAACTAGTTGCTTATTGTTTGAGTCTCAGGATGGTCTGTCTCTGTCTCTTTTAAATTCCACTCATTGTATGGTATGTGATGAATATCCATGTAGCTGAGTCTTGGCATACATTCTAAATCATTTCCTTAGGATGATGTTGAATACAGTTTAAAGAGGCAGTTCAGAGTGTTAAAAATAAAAAGGGCATTAGGAGGATTAGATTTGACTTTCAACTTTGCCACTAATTGTTGCTGTAACCTTTAAATCACTTTCTTTCCTGGGCTTCATTTTCTTTCTCAGTAACAGGTAAAATGAGCTAACTCCGGAAGGGAATTTTAATTCTGACTGCAGTCATTTGGGATATTTTACAGCGAAGGAAACTAGGACTAAAATGGACTCCAGTGTCTCTGCTTCTAATGAATTCTGTTTGGTGGTTTACTCTTTTTTTTTTTTTAAGTGTATAGGAGGTAATGAGCAGCCTGTGGTGCTTTGAGTCATAATCTTCAATAATTGATTATGATTAATTGTGTCTGAAGCTCAGCCTGTTCTGACTTCAGGAAACCCCTTCATTGACAAAATATCACTTACTAAGTTATTGCTTAGTTTAACATTGCTTTCAAAGTTACAGTCTCATCTGCTGATGAATGGAGATATAAAATGTGGAATATCCGTACAGTGGAATATTATTTGGCTGTAAAAAATTGATGTATTGATCATGTTGCAACATGGATGAAGCAAGGAAACACTATGCAGAGTCCAAGAAACCAGCCATAAAGGACCACCTATTATAGAATTCCATTTGTAGGAAATGCCTGTAATAGGCAGGTCTATAGAGTCAGAAAGTGGATTAGTGGTTGCTTAGGGCTGGGCGAGGCAGTGGCCTGGGAGGGGGGTGTTATGTTGGGCCATAGCTACAGGGGACAAGGTTTCTTGTGGAGGTGATAACAGTGTTCTAAAATTGATTGTGGTGATGGTTGCACAACTCTTGAATATATTAAAACTGTTGAATTGTATAGTTTAAATGAGTGAATTGTGTGGTATGTGACTGATGTCAGTAAAGCTGTTACCAAGAAAAACCCCCACACACAAAAAGTCAGATTCTAAAAACCTTTTGTTTCAAATTTCTAGATGTTTGAATTATAGCTAAATGGAAGTTGATATTAATGTTCTTATGGGTTATTTCCTTTCCTGAGAATCTGTTTGAATCTCAGTGTGGGAGGAAGACTGAATTATAAAGCTCTGCTGTTCCCGTTTGGAGTTTCTTTTGGGGGTTTTTTACTGAGATACTTACTAATCCCAGTAGTTTCTCAACTGTCACCTTTATTTCTCAGGGTTTCTGAAGTGCCTGTAGGAAATACTCATTCTGGATGCTTCTGAAAAGTCAATATTTTGATAGTTTCAGTGGTGGGCTGAGTTTTATATTTGATATCTGATACCTGATAGACAATACTGTTGGTTAATTTTGCCATAGCAGACCCCAAATAGCTTGGAGTTAGTTCTTGATCTTTGTTGTTCTTAATGCTGTTTCATTGGAATTCACAGCCTTGGGTTTTCTAGGTTATTTACCTGAGGGTAATAATGAGTTGCTCATGAGGTAGTTGCCTGAAGAGCCTCAGATACTGCTCCTCTACTTGGGTACTTTTTCCTTTTAGGTGTATTAATCATGGAAAAGTGAGTTTAGCCAGGGAAGGCAGAATTAGGGGTAAAAATGGGCTTCCTTGGAAATTTAGACCATGTTTGGTCATTTCCAGTGAAAATTTCACATCCTTTAGGAGTCTTTACCAGATCCATAAACATTAAGGTTAAAATTCAGTCAACAACTTTGTTTTTCCTTACAAAGGTTTACAGGATATGCATGGAGTTACTAAACAGAAGATTTACCTAAGAGGTGAATGAAAGTGTTGACAGTTTTGTCCTAAGCCTCTCTTGTTCTGCCATTGCACATTCTCATGATAGCGGCCAGAGAGCCAGGCTTTTAAACCAAAATATTAAACATAAAATATATCTTGAGACAATCTAATACAATAAGAACAAATTTGGCAGAATTTCTGAAGCAATTCCATGATGAGTATTTCCAATAAATTAGTCTATTTAGATATATTTTGGGTACTTTTCCTGGCAAAATGGTCAATTGTGCAACTAGAGAAGACTAACTCAGATCTTGGAATTAGCCTGTGACTTTGATCTTCTGTAAATGCGTTTCTTCATTGATGTTTTTGTTTAGTATCTGAAATAAATCCAGCTTTATTCAAGAAAGTTTTTAGCTGGACTGTTTTCTGTGTTACTGAGTTCCAAGTTGTCTCTCGTGTTGAGTGACATTTGTGAACAACAGGTTCTTGGGAGATTGAGAGGTCTTTTCCTCCCATTTAGACCATCCCTCCTGCAAACCCTAAATATTTTATTTAAGCTGTAAGGATTCAGAAAATTGAGATATAAAATGAAGTACAAGTATTTTTGAAGACTTGTCAGTCCACATACCGTATTGCACACCTACTGTGTGCCCAGCACATAACATGTGATGTATTCATCAGTGAGGATTTATTGGGTGGCCATGGTGTGCTGGGCATTATATTAGAGTATACAGAGATGAAAAGACAATGTACTTATATATTCTAAATACTGTAATAAAAATGGGTATTAGATGGCAGTCCGGAGGCGGTGTATGGTCTTTGGGGGCAGAGATCGACAAGGAAGTAGCAAAGAAACTGAAGAAAAGTTAACTCCTGAGTTGGAGAGTGAATGATGAGTTGGATGGCTTGGGGTTAGGGACAGGTGGGGAGCAGTTATGGAGGCAGGCACTCTAGGGAAAGGCACAGAGGTGTGGTGGGTTTTGAGGGATGGCATGTAGTTAATATGGCTAGAACATAGGGTGCCTGTAGAGGTGACAAGAGAAGTTGTGATACAAGTTATGTTTTATAGTGTTATCTGTGAGCAATCTTAGGATGGCTCAAAGTGGACAAAGTCAGAATTAGAAAGCCCAGTCACAAGTCTGTGCCGTAATCTGGCAGTGAATGAGTGTGGAGATAGACCAGACAGGCGTCTGTAAGAGTGAAGAAGGGGAGGCCTGAGAAGAAAGGACTTGGATTCAAATTGGTTCTTACTTAGGTCAGGGACTCCTTTGACATTCTTAGGAAAGCTGTGAATCCTTAGCCCAAGAGAAGTCCATAGATATATCTACAAGTAAAGATTAACATGCGGTTCCAGAAACCTATTCACAGAGTGTTGGTGGTTTGTGGATTCCAGGTTCAGAACCCTTGATCGGTAGATGGTAGAGAGAAAAGAATAACTCCATGTTTCCTTGAGCCTGGGAATTTGGAAGATTATTAGTACAGCCAACGGTCTGGGCCCATCGGGTAGAGTATCTTATGTCACAGAGGGCAAGGATGTATTGAGATTTCCCCTTTAGAGTTAGAACAGTGCATTTGCCTCTGTTAAAGTGTTTGTTGAGCATATACTTTGTGATAGAGACCGCCTCCTACTGGATTAAGCGTAATAACACATACCTGACTAGATGCAGGGTCTAGACACACAGACAAGTATGGCTACTAGTAGAGCTGCAGCTTCAAGGATAGTGCGCCCTGGTTTAAAATGCTCTAAGCAATGGTTTTATTTTGCTTGTTTAGTATAGGAGATTAACTCCTATTCTGTATTGTCAGTTTTGACTTCAGGCATTTAGTAGGCATGTGTGTTCTTAATCTTTGATGAAAATGTGGTTCATTGCTGGAGACTAGTTGAAATGAGTCTGGCAAAAATGTGGATTATCACATCTAAGCAGGTCCTATTTCTACATACTTAATGCCTTTCCACTCAGATGTGCCATATTTTAGTTGACAAAGTTCTTAAGCAACAATTTCAACATCTGAGGAGTCACTGGAGTATTTCTTGGATCCCCAAGAGCATTGAGAATTTGTAAGACGGGTTGGAAAGGGATTGTGAAATCAGTCTGTCTTCCAGATGTGTGAGATCATCTCATCTTGCTTCCAAACTTGACCAGGTCAAAGCCACACCTCAGGGCTCCCGGAAGCTGACTATGCACCTGGTTCAAAGAGATTTTGTATTCTGGTTATTCAGCAGCTACTTTGCAATGTTCTTTGTGATTTTCATCTTAAAGCTCATGGATGAGGGACATTTACAGGATCTGTTCCCTTTGGTCTACTTTCTTGATTCATCCCAATGATTGTAGCCTAAGTGGTCCTGTGGTGACCCTGTTCAACTGAATTGACAGCCAGAATGAACTGTCACACCACTCTGGTCTAGCTGCTTGCTTCTCAGAGTGTGGTGCCAGGATTAGGAGCATCGGCGTCACCTGGGAAATTGTTAGAACTCCATGCAGATTCTCAGCCCCAGCTGCAGTCTACATTTTAACAAGATCCCACAAGTGATTCATATGCACATTTAAGTTTGAGGCTTCCTGGACTACTTTACCTACTGTACAGGAACCTGGGCTCTTAGATCCCTTTTGCTGAAGTTCAAGGCTTTTTCCATTTATTTTCTACTCAGAAGTGATGGGGAACATCTAGTTGCCATTTTTCATATTTAAATTTTTGTGGAATTAAAGATGATTTAGGGGCATCCCTGGTGGCGCAGTGGTTGAGAGTCCGCTTGCCGATCCAGGGGACACGGGTTCGTGTCCCGGTCCGTAAAAAAAAAAAAAAAAAAAAAAAAAGATTTAGATGCCTTTTAGCCTTCTCTTAAGCTTTAATAACTGAAGCTTGTATAATCTCTTTCCTCATAGAGAAGATTGTCTTTTAGCCTTTCATCCTGTAATGCTTCTGGTCACTGTTTCCTAGATGATTAAAAACTTTTTTTTTCTGAAATAGGGAAAATACTCTTATCAGGGTCTGGTTGCTACTAAGTGAGCAAAGTAACTCCTAATCCATGATTTTATGTTCCTGCTGTTAAGATCTAGGAACATTTGCTATATTTTTGGTTTCATTTTGAAAGGTTATTTTTAAAGCAGTCATAAGTAGCAACTAATTCTTCCTTGAGAGAACTTCAAACCCCAAAAGTACTGGCTTCTCTTGTTTCTTAAGAATGGAACAAATTGACATGTGGTCTTTGGCCTACCTTTGGGTTGGTTCTTTAGGCTTATTTTAAAAGAAAGAAAGGAAATAAGAAATTAATAAAATTAATAAAGGGATGCAAGAAGTGAGGGAAAGAAACTAAATTGATAATCCAAAGCAGAACTAT
Organism: Neophocaena asiaeorientalis asiaeorientalis; assembly: GCF_003031525.2. Taxonomy (NCBI): domain Eukaryota; kingdom Metazoa; phylum Chordata; class Mammalia; order Artiodactyla; family Phocoenidae; genus Neophocaena; species Neophocaena asiaeorientalis. The sequence continues at coordinate 12,907,387 of NW_020185336.1, read as the reverse complement.
TGAAAGTCAGTCACATGGGAAGTGAGAAGTTTGCTGTTGGTGATGGTTTTATAAATTTTTTGCTTTTGGGATTCAAAGGAGAATTCCTTGAAGAATTAGCATTTTCTCTTGATTTTTGAATATTGTAGCTTTATCCACCTCCTGTTTATATAAAAAGTTCAATTTTGGTGAAGAAAAATGTCTTAAAATTGTGTCTGTGGTGGTCTTTTTTTTTTCCTTTTGCTTCAGAGATATATCTAAATCTTTTCCTTTTGTATGTTTTTAGTCTGGGCATCTTTTTTTTTTTTTTTTTTTTTTTAAATAGTCTGGGCATCTTTGAATTTAGTTGTAGCTCTAAATGAGATGCTCCTTAGTTTTCCAAAATAAAGTATCCAGTTGAGAAGGGAACCATATTCTAGGCAAGTATCTTAAGTCTATCTTACTCAAGTCCAGATTACTACTTACAAAAGCCATGTGCCTGATTGGCAAATAAGACATGGAGGTGCTTGCCATGCAGTTAAATTACGGTCTCCTCACCTTGTGTGGCTTTCATTGTACAGTGATGTCTACTTGCTTATGTTATGCCTTTGATATTTCATTTTATTGAGTTTGTTTGCATCCCTGTTAATCCTCAAAATTTGTAGGTTTAGGAAGGCTGATAGGTGAAGAAGGTAGAAGTTCGTTTGTGCGAACACTGAATGCTGATTGTCTAAGCCACTGAGACATGTAATTTACCTTCCATTACTGGACATGTACATAGTTAACATGAAAGCATTTCTCTTTCCCTAGGCAAGCACGTGGTGTCAGAGTTAGTGTGAAAGAATGCAAGGATGTGGAACCTCAAGTTTCTTAATGCTTCTGTGTTCCCTTGAACATTGCCATTGCCCCCCCCCCCTTTTTTTTTAAGATGGGAGAAGAAGCTTATTTTCTAAGGACACTGTAAAACTCAATAATAAAAACTTCATGATGATAGGGCATTTACAACAAATGCTGGACTGTTGGTTATATGCATCTCTTTGGGTCCTTTTGATTTTTGGTAGTTTTGTTCATTTCTTCTTTCCTCCATATTATGAGTAAGGAGTAGAGTATGAAACCTTAGGAGAAGAAGGGTGGATGGAGAAGCATTAGAAGTTCAGTACAGGCATTTGATTTGATTTAGTTAAGTTAGGTGACTAAAGATGTTTTGTCAATATATAGTTATGGCCTTAACATGCCTTCAGACGATATGAGCTTTTATTAGCATTAGGATGGACTGTATTGACTGAAGTGGATTTTCAGAAATAACGTCCAGCATCTATTGATACCGTAAAGAGGATGGCTAGTAAATGATAGGACCTGTGTTGGTCACGTAGGAATGATGCGTTCTGTGCAAAGAAGAGCTGATCAAGAAGTAACACTTTGATTGGAAAGGACAAAATGAAAAATCATTTAAAAACACAAGATGCTGTCTTGTGTTGAGTTGAAAAGTATATTAGGATTCTTGCTGTGTGACAAATTAGGCAAAGCCTAAAGGCTTAAAACAATAGTAAACATGGTTAATCTAAGTTTCTGTGGGTCAGGAATTTGTGTGGTTCTGCCTCAGGGCCTCCTATGAGGTGGTAATCCTATGAAGGGGCTGCCAGCATATGAAGGCTTGGTGGGGGCTGGGGGATTTGCTTGAAAGGTGTCTCATTGACATGATTGGTAAGTTGCTGCTGGCTGTTGCCAGGAGGCATCAGTGCTTCTCAGTGGAGAAGCACTTCCGTAGACTGCTCGCCATTGGGGACAACATGGCAGTTGATTTCCTCAGAGCAAGTAAGCAGTCTGAGAGACTTGGAAACTGCAATATTTTTGATTCCCTAGCCTTGAAATTCCTACACTACCACTTCTATGGTATCCCGTTGGTAACACAAGTCAGCCCTCTTCATTGTGGGTGGTAACTGTACCAAGAGGCTGGGATCATAGGGACTGTCTTGGAGCCTGACTTCCATAGGACGTTTGATTTTTTTTTTTTAAATCTTAGGTGCCTTTTTCCTTCTAATGGTGAGTCAATAACACTAACTTACCGCTTCTCTAAGCTCACACATGGAGTAGAGTATTTGGGAGACGAGTTCTCAGTTCAGTGGGGGGAAATCATACACCTCAGGGTAAGGATTTTCCTGTGGCTAATGAAAGTATTTCAGGTAATACAAAGGCATGTACTTATTATTAGCACACGTGACTTGCCTATTAAATTTTTGAGCCTTAAGGTGACTGTAGGGATGAACTGTAGTTAGAGGTCCACCAATGGAGAGTCCAATTTAGTATTTGAGGCAGATTTATTACATGGGAGATTTTTGTGGAAATTTGGTTAGTTGCCTGCCCTCAGATAGCTGAAATAAATTCTTACAGCTACCCATTGTGAATTGATAGTTATTCTTTTTGTAGTTAGTTGGAGCTTTTGGTTTATTTTTAGATTTCTAGTTTGGCATAGCGTCCTATGGGAGAAAGTTTATTACCACATCTGACAAAGGACCTGTGTTGGTAATGAGTCTCATCTCACCGATTTTTTGTTGGGGTGCCTTCTACATGTTAGTGACGTTTTCATTGAATTGTGCTCACTCAGTTGATAAAGATCTTGAATTCATCCATTGTGCTCTAACCTTGGCAAGGTTTTTATGGCTGACCTTGCACTTTTGAGAACTTCTTTCCAGTTTCCTCTGGGCAGCCTGAACTGTGGCCATTTAATACCAATTAAATGCAAGGGCTGTTCCTCTCAATGGATTGTGATTAATTACAGCCCATATTCCAGTCATCTGAGATGGAGCTGCTTCCTCTAGTTTCATTGAAGACTGTTTAGCTCCCTTTTCGGTGGTTGTTGGCTGATAAAATCTGAGAAAGACGCAAATGCTCATTTGAGGATAGGAGGGGTATTTTGATCTCGAGGAGAGGTGTCTGGGGATTGGAAGACGTGAGCTCTGTTCTTACCTTACTGCGAGTGTCTTTGGGCTGGGTTGGGCATATACGGGAACATGGTAAGGTCAAATAGCCCTGAACCTGAGTCAGGGGTCAGGGTTCTAGTTCCAGCCTTGACACTAACTGATTGTGTGGGTTGGAATGAATCATTTCATCTCTCTCTGCGTAACTGTTCTGATCCATAAAATAAAGAGTTTAAACTAAGTTATCTTTATCACCCCTCTGCTGCTAAGATTCTGTTAAAAATGGGCTCCTCTCCTCATGGGTGATATGAAATGTTACAAGACTAATCAAGTTTAATTCTTCAACTTGAGGTTTTGAGAATCAGTCTTTTAAAAGAAGTTCTTTGGGCATTTAATGGTGATGGGAGAAATCTGGTCCCTCATGATGGGTATAATTAATGCAAGATTTTCTCCATGAACAGCTTAGGAGAGTTTGGCTATGTGCCAAAATGTGGATGGAAGGGTAGAATTGGGTTTGGTGTTTCTGAAGCACTTTAGCTCAGTGGGACTTAAATCCTTAGATGGAGATGATTATTTTTAACTCTTAGAAATCTGGGATGTGGGAGTCCAACCTAATTTATGAAGCATGATTAATCCCTATAGTATATTTTTGGACTAAAAATCAGGACATATGATTGAATGAGGGTTTTCTGGGTTTGAGAAGTAGGCTAGGAGGTGTTCTTTGCCTACAAAATTATAGAATTTCCTAGATGTTGTGATTGGTTATGTGGACAGTGGGAACGAATATTTGAAACAATGGTTAATCTATATTAACCATGATTGTGGACATATAGAGGCTTTGCTTCTAGGTACTTTTTCCCTTTGGGGTGATGTTCAGGGTAGAAAACATCTCAATTATATATGTAATAGTCATTAAATACTTCTTGAATGAAGAGACTTAGTGACTGGTTTAGCATTTAAAGAGACAGGTGGCAAAGGGGAATCCTTCCCCTAAGTTCTGAAGACTGGGATGAAGGACTAACCTCTTTGAGGCTGGGGCATTGTATTTTCCAAGTCCTGAAGGGGAGATTAACTATCCTGTTTGGCATGCGGGTGAGGGTCTTGGTCATCAGGGCCAGGTAATATTTTTGCTACAAATATATGGATGAAAGTCATTTATTGTCGTCTTTAGCACTCTGACATTCTTGATCAGATAGTACCTTGACAGTTGCAGAAAACTGAATGCTGATCTTCTGCCAGTTGTAAATATGTGAGTTTAGAAGACAGTATTGTATCACTGGGTTATTTCAGCCAAGGTTTTTGTAAAAGAGGTAGATAACGGCAAAGTCTTTAATGGCTTTACACTTATTCAGGCCTAATTCAGAATATTTAATAACTACAGACACAGACCAGAGGGGAGGGACTGTGAAAATATGCTTTACGATTGATTTTCTGTGGGAACCCCATCACTGCCATTTGTTGAAACCCCCTTTCCTTCCATTTGAATATGGTTTGAGATAAGGTAGTTTGCTGCCACATCATCTTCTCTTGGGCCTGTGACCCCATGTGCTAGTTATTTTCCTTTGCACTCAGATTCATTCTCCATTTGCTCTGTGCACCCCTCCTCCCCACCTGGTTCACCTTTATAGACTATATCATAGGGTCCCTTGCTCTCACGACCAGTCGGCTTTAGTGGAAGTCAGCAGGAGTAAGTTACCAGCATTTATTCTGCTCCACTCCCTGCTAGGCTATTCTGCCTTTATGCCTTGAGGTGGTCACCACTCTTCACTGTTGGTATAGCACTGGAATTATAGTTTTTCATCAGTGGATGTGAGATGTTATTACAGTTTTATATAATATATAACTGTATATATATATATTTCAGTACATATATATTTATATTGTTTCTCCAATATGTTAAGTCCCTGGAGGACTGAGTTTTATTACTTTTTAGTGCCCAAGAATACTGCTACCTATTTTTGTTACAGAAACTTCTCATGGAGGAAGAGCTTTGAGATCTTGTCTGTTTGCAGTTAATGAAGAAGCAGTAAACTAGTTCTGGAGGCCTGACAGTTGGGGTCCTGTCCCCTATTCACTGCTGACAAACAGTAGCTCTTCAGACTCTGAAGGAATGGACAGAGGCACTGGGGCAGGACCCCACATAACCCTAAATGCTCTCCCCTGAAGATAGGGGGTTATGAGGATTAAGTTATATGAGAGTGTGTGTGTGTGCTTAGAACGGGACTTGGCACACAGCAAGTCCTCAGTGACTGATTATGATCCAGTCTAATCCATTCATATTATTTCAGATGAAAAAATGGTAGCTGGGAATGTTGAGTTTAATTTGGACAAGGTCTTTCTGACACCTCTTTTTTTTTGGTATTCCACTCTGTGTGGGTCATCTAAATTCACATATACCTGGGACTTAGCTTCCTTGTCCATCAGTTGGAGATGATCTCGGCTCTTTTTTGACTTCTGTGTCTTTAAGCTTTCAGTGAAAGACACTTTGTGAAGTCTTTAGCTGAATTTAGGGGAGACTTGAAAATATCACCATTTGGCTTTCTCATTTTAATTAACAGTTTAAACACACCTGGGCTGGGTTATATCCCACGTGGCTCCCGTTATTGCTTTGTTATGTTTATCTTAGAAATAACTTTATTGAGATATAATCCACATACCATAAAATTTACTCTTTTAAAACATAGAATTAAGGGGTTTTTAGTATATTCAGAGTTGTGCAACCGTCACTGGTAATTAATGTTAGAGCATTTTTATTGCTGTTAAGAAAAATCCCTTACCAGCTGGCAGTCATTCCCTACTCTCCACCCCACCCCAGCCCCTAGCAACTACTCTTCTACTTTATCAATTTACTTATTTTGATATTTCATATAAATGGAATCAATCACATAGTTTGTGGCCCTTTGTGACTTGGCTTCTTCCAACAAGCATGATGTTTTTGTTTTTGTTTTTGTTTTTAAGCATGGTGTTTTTAAGGTTTGTCCATGTTGTAGTGTGTTATCAGTATCTCATCCCCTTTTACTAGCTGCATAATATTCCATTGTATAGCTACACCCCATTTTCTTTATCCATTCATCAGTGGATGGACATTTGAGTTGTTCCTACTTTTTGGCTGTTATGAATGATGCTGCTATGAACATTCATGGATATGTTTTTGTGTGGACATACGTTTTCTTGGGAGCTTTTCTTGCTTTCTATCTGAGGCTTCCAGGGCTCGGATGCTTTAAGCTCTGCATGTATCTCTGGTATTGTCAGAGGAGAGGGGAAGGTCTCTCTGAAGTCAAAAAGATCTGCCCTTGGGAATTCTACTAGGGGTCAGATAGGACTTGAGGAAAGAGCTTTGAGCCTGGGTGTCTAAGGAATGGAGAGCTCAGGCACGGGTGCAGTGTGGCCTTAGGTGATCAACCTGCCAGCTGCCTTATCTGGAGGGGAAGAGTGATATTACTATTGAAATCAATGACCTCCTACGGACACTAGTGAGGATTAATGAGTAGATATTGGCTGTGCTAAGCTCTTCCTTTGACTTCTCTCCATCTCAGAGGCAGCCCTGCTAAAGAGCCGCAAGTAGTAAGATCTATAACAAGGCTGGACAGATGCAACTTCTCATTGCTTTCTTGGGAATGGGGGGTTACCTTGTGCTTGGTGGGATAGGACACCAGTTAATGTCCAGCATTCTAGGTGGAGAGTATTGGATGTTGGAAACTTTAGAGGCATGTGAGCAACAATTTCAATGAAAGTCTGAGCGTCAGAGGACTGATAGAGACCTTGAGAAGGAAGCAGTGTGGTGGTGTGGAAATAACGTGCCCTTGGGAGCTGCATAGATCTGAGTTGTAATCATGCCTTTGACAATCTCTCTAGAGTTAATTAATCAGAGTGGTGAAGACTACTTGTTAGAATTGTGGCAAGGATGAAATAAGACAGTGACTGTAAAGAACTGTCATAGTGGCTGACACAATAGATGATTTGTAAATGTAAATTAATTTCCTTTTTCATCTGGTCCATTGCTGAGCTTTTAGGCAAACTGTCTTCTTGAGAGAGATTGGGGTGGAGGACCAGCCTAGCTTGTAACTGTTAGACTTCATCTGACCTTGGACAAGACTTTAGTTCCCTTCATTAGATCTTGAAGGTCTGCATTAGTATTAAAATTCTTAGATAGGCTTCTGGTATTATTTTTAGACTTTGTAGGAGTGAATTTATGCTGTTTAAAAAAGAGTTCTTGTTGAAATTTAATGCACTTTTCATCTTCTGCACCACATGTGGCTATTTAAATGTAAATTAAACTTAAATAAAACTGAAAATTCAGTTTCTCAACTACACTAGCCATATTTCAGGAACCTAAGAGCTACATATGGCTAGTAGCTACCATATTGGACAGTGCAGATATAGAACACTTCCATCATCACAGAAAGTTCTGTTGCTCAGGCCTGTTCTTATTCTGTAGAGTAAGAAGCGGGAACTTCAATAAAACCTCATTCTTATATTTGTTTGTATCAACCTGTGGCTAGAACTCTCTGATCCCCTCACTTTGGATTGCCAGAATGACTGATACCTGCAGTAATGACCCACAATACTGTTTTTGTTCAGACACATGTTTCTCAAGTCTCCTCAAAGTTTCAAACTTAAAGCTACAAGATACATTTAGCCCATATTTACCCTGTAAACAATCTCGCCAGCTCTCCAGACCTCCACCAAGTCATAGGGATTGATTTGCTTTTGGGTGAAAGTTTGTACACAAGCGTCTTTTCAAGTAGGATCATTTAAAAAGAATGTATTTGAATTGGGTTTGCTGTGAGTAGTATTTAACACTTTACTATCTTTTTGCATTTGTGGAAACATCTAAACTAACATGATACATCGTTTTCAGAATTCCATTGTTTTTCTTAGTTCTGGAATAACTATATACCCATATCCTAGTGTGGGCTTATAAATCTGTCAGGCTGGTCACATTTGGATGTAAGTAACTAGATATTTGTAACATGTATTTGCTTTCATGTTTAACCTACTCTTCTGTTTTTCTTTTCTATTTCCTTTTCAGCATCGGCTTAGTAATTAGAACACCTCATGTTTGTTCTATTCCATCATCCCAAGTCCCTTTCTTGCTTTCTTATTTATTAAGCATTGCCTGTGTGAATTGCTGAGGATGCAAAAATGATCCCAATGTGGTTTCTGTTCTGGAGGGGCTCCCAGTCCCCTCATGTGTGAAGTGGGGACAGTAATGCATGGTCTGTCTTCCTTTTGCTTTGTCAGTGGATATACTGGAAACTTAAACGTGAGATGCCATAGACTGCTTATGGTTACACAAATAGCATCTGTTATCAGCAGGATAGGTGGAAATGTGGGCTATTAACGAGAGTCTTCATGGAGTGGGTTTTCTGGAGAGAGGTGTGCCTTGGAGCAGGTGAGGGAGGAGAACCTATTCCTGGTGTGAGGGATGACTAGGGAAGGATGGAATGGAAGAGCCATGAAGCAAGCCTGGGCAGGGGAAAGGAGGTGAAACCCAGCTGTCTGTCCTGCTGTCTGTGTGTTTTCTTTGGCTCTAGTGTAGGAGAAATGGAAACTGAGGTCAGCAGAGTGATGTTGAGCCCTGGGGATGAGGAAAGGAGATTTGTTTAGAGACTGATATTTTAAAGGTCTATACAGTGAGACCATGCACTAGACATGAGCCATTTAAGTCAGAAGCCAGTCTCCTGCTTCAGAGCAGGTGCTGGGATGTGGGAGCTAGGACAATTACAGCACTGCCTTGATTTATCCCACAGACCATTATCAGTGCCACCATGTTAATGACCTCTGTGACTGTTGGAGAGTCTATTTGCAACAACTTCATTTAAAACTAAGAATGTCTGTGGTGAGGCATATATATTTCCAAATTGTTTTACTGGTCTCAGAGTTAGATATCTGGGCCATCTTGATATGATCAGTGTAGATCAGTGCTTAAGTGAAGTTCATCTCAGGATATGGTTAATAAGTCCATTATTTGTTTCTTTAGCTCTACATCCTTTAATTTTGCTTTTAAACTTGCATCTAGTATTTTTAAGGGTGTTAACATGTCATTTTAAACTTAGTTTTCCTTTTAAAACCCAAATATTTTGACAACCTGCTAAAGATGCAGTAATGCTAGAAGGGAATGCTTTGCATCAGGTTTAAAAAATGTTAGTCTGTTCCCAGGACCGTGTGTATTTGTGCATGCGTGCACGAATGCATGCACGCACATGCCATATTCTGAGCTTTGCGTTGGTAAATGGAATTCTAGGAACACTGACTGGAAAGAGAAGTCTTAAATATTTGGGAGGATGACGATATTATTATGCGTTCTGAGTTGACAATTTTTAGTTGACTCTCTTAAATAGATAATAGGGCACACGAATGTGGGGAGTGATACAGAACTGATATAAAGGCATTTGTTTGAAAGACTTAATCCCTTACCTGATCAAGTTGATTATTTCTCTTAGCTGTTATGGGCACAGAAAAAAGTAATAAAATCTGTAAAAATGGAGAGGTGGGTGAGATATCAGTAGCTTTATGAAAGTGTCTGCAAATATGTAAACTAGAAATAGATGCAGCCTAGATGTGGAAAAAGGGGGAATTAAAAAAAAATGCCTCTGCTGTTCCTGTTTGAACATGGACCTAGTTAATTGGCACTAGTCACTCCGTATTTGCTGTTTTTATAGCACTCATCGCCTTTTAATTATTGTAGCCGTCTCCTGGGCTTTGAGCATCCAAGAATAAGATCAGTTCATCTTTGTATCCCTAACATCTCGCACGGTGCCTGGCACCTAGAAGGCATTCAGTAACTGTGGATTGAATGAACGAACCATTTGTACGTGCAGAATCAGATCCCTGTGTTTGAGCCAAAGGAGCCCATTGTCAACCTTGGCAGCACACTGCTGGGAAAGCGTTTTCCTTGTGCAGCTATCTAGCAGCAGAGGTCTTTTGTAAAAAGTGAAAACACCTTCCAATGAGTTATCTCTTTCTGATCTTTATTAAGACAGCAATATTGTATCCACACTCTCCTAATTGTAGGTAGTAACTTCTCAGAAGTTTATGAGGTGCTTGTAACCTTAAAAGTTTTCACAATCCTGGCAGGGAGAAGTCTGAGTAAGGTTGAAGTAATGGCTCATTCTTCCTTCCGCAGCCTGGGCTCTCCCACCTGTGCACCTTTGCTCAAGTGTTCCCTCTTAGCTGGAATGCCCGTCCTCTCTTGCCTCCCCTTTGACTGTCTCCTAGTAGATTACTCTCGAGGTTATAGCCATCCTAGGCTGAGCTCATATCTAACTTGTGCAAAAAAGACTGTCTTTTATTTTTATTTTCATTTTTTATTGAAGTATAGTTGATTTACAGTATTGTGTTAGTTTCAGGTGTACAGCAAAGTGATTCAGTTATACACACATATTTTTTCAGATTCTTTTCCATTATAGGTTATTTCAAGATAATGGATATAGTTCCCTGTGCTCTATAGTAAATTCTTGTTTATCTATTTTATATATATTAGTGTGTATCTGTTAATTCCACACTCCTAATTTATCCCTTCCCCCTTCCCCTTGTAGCCATAATTTGTTTTCTATGTCTGTTAGTCTGTTTCTGTATTGTAAATAAGTTCATTTGTATTTTTTAGATTCTGCATATAATTGATATCATATATTTGTCTCTTACTGTCTCACTAACTTACTTAGTATGATAATTTTTTTTTTTTTTTTTTTTTTTTGGTACACGGGCCTCTCACTGTTGTGGCCTCTCCCGTTGCGGAGCACAGGCTCCGGACGCGCAGGCTCAGCGGCCATGGCTCATGGGTCCAGCCGCTCCGCGGCATGTGGGATCCTCCCGGACCGGGGCACGAACCCGCGTCCCCTGCATCGGCAGGCGGACCCTCAACCACTGTGCCACCAGGGAAGCCCGAGAAGACTGTCTTTTAAGTCACTGAGGGAAAAACTTTTTTGCTGCCCCATGTAATCGATATAGTTGGTTTGCAGATGAATGTGTAGGTTAGTTTATATGGGGTCTGTCGCACTATGGCTAGTTTATAGTGTCTGTGGAAACATGCCAGTGTGAGAGCACGAAGGGTAGCAACAATGAGGTGACACTGGCATCATCAGTTACTAATGGTAGGATTTAGGGTGCATTACTTAAACCGAGCCTCTGTTTTCTCACAAGCAAACTGGTAACTTAGCCTGACTAAGTGAGAGAATGAACATGACGCTTAAGGATGGCTCTTAGTAGGTGCCTGCTAAGTAGAGATTCCTTCCGTTCCCCTTGTTTCAAATGGTGTAAAATGAGCCTTATTTTGAAACCAGGGCTGCTAATCTCACCAAGTCTTGTCAACAGATATCGACTGCTACATACTTGTTGTTATGGTTTGGTAACATCTGACTTGTTTTCTAAATTGCTGTGGGATTTCTTTAAGTACCTGGGATTGATGTTACCTAAGATTATAGTTCACAAAAGACTGGTAGCCTGAGAAGCAGAAATGATCATGAGAGCAGGAGACTTTGCAGTCTCAGCCGTGGTGCTTTTCCTAAATCTCAGGTCAGTGTCCAGGGCTCCTTGAAGGAGTTTCGTGACGCGTGAACTCACATGAGTCCTTTGTGTTGTGCCTCTTCCAGAAGGGGCCGGATCTCCAGGGATGGTCACTACGGGGGCAGCGCTGAGATGAGCTTCTTGTTTGAATATCTTTGTTCACAGCAGAGATCTTATTTGAAGTTTTTCTCTTTAGCAAAAAGGGCAGAATGGAAAATGGTTTAATATTCCTGCCCTTGGGGTTCCCGCTCTGCGTGCAGTCACAAGTCATGGCCTTTATTCTGGATTCTGAAATAACAGTTGTTTTATTTTTGAAAATGCATGTCAGGGTTTTAGGAAAGTGAGAACTGTTTCTGTGAACTTCCTGACGGCTGTACTCAAAATACAGTTGTTGTATTTTTAAAAAAGGAATTAAAGTACTGTTTTAAATGGACCACGTCAAGAAGCCATGTAACTCTTGATGAGTTAGCATAACAAATAGCAAAATAGATCTTTACATAGCAGTTTTAATGATTTTGTCCTGCTTTTTGAAACACTTAATAGGTGAATGTACTTGGAAATGACATGCTTAGTGGAAACCCAAGCATATGAATGGTTCCTAAAGAGTTGACTCAGCCTGAGGATTGTGCTCCATTTTTGTACAGAAGTTTTGTGCCAGCCAACTGCGTTTACTGCTGCAGCCAACATGTCTTAGGATGTAGGGGAGGCTGCCTTTAAGGAAAGTGTGTGGGCTTTTTTGCCTTCGCTGCCTCTGGACTTCCTGAAGTGATTTAGTCTGGATTCTCCAGTAGGAGATGCTGGGAGTCTCCTGTTAATAAAGTGTGCGATGTCTTTTCTGACCCTTTTCAGTGCTTTTAGGGTCCTAGCATGAAAAGCAGGACTTAGCAGAGGCTAGAAGGGGGTCCACCCACCTGCACAGAGTACCTGAAGCCAACAGAGGCTGGCTGAAGAGTCACTTCTTAGGCTTCACCTCTTGATTGCATTCTTTAAGTCTCTTAAAAATAGGAGTGTGGTGAGGGAGGACCAAGAGGGCCGAGAAAGGGAAGAGTCTTAATTTCTGGGAGGAGAGATGCTGATGTTTACTTCCCTTAGGAGCCCTGGGAAGGGGTAAAGCAAGTGGGCTTTGGAAATCTAGAGGACAATTTTTAGGTGTAAACTCATGAGAGGTAATATTTCCTCCCTTTCTTCCCTCCATATTTGGGAACTAGTACTGTTAGTCTCTAAATTTGGGTTTTGCAACTTCCGTTTATGAAATACATTTTATTTTTCCTTTGGAATTTGTTTCTTGCAGTGATAATCATTTATTTGCTTTTTGTGCAAAATGTTGGACGCTTACCCATATAAAGCTCTCAGTGCAGTAAATACTTTGTGAGAGTTGCTCTTAATAACAGTATAATTACGATGTGTTATTATTATATTTCCTGAATGGTTATAGCAGACTTGGTGCTCTTTTCCTTCTGAAAATTACCATGACAGTTAACCTTGGAAACCAAGGTCGTTGAAGACCTCCTAGCCATCCCCAAACTTAGAGAAAGTAAATTAGGACATTGACTTCATCTTCCAGGGTTTTGACTGTTTATGTTGAAGAAATGAGCAGAAGTTATCATGCAGTTTGATCATTAGCATCTGTTTTGTTAGAGAATTTTGACATCATAAACTAGGAATTTGTAAAACTGTTGTGTGTGGTTTTTTCTTACATCAGGATAGCAACCATATGTTATACAGATCTCATCTTTTACATTTCTAGAGTTGTATTGTCAGAATGGTGTCTAGTAAAATCTCAGTCTTGGCTGGTGTGCCTTTGGAATTGCCCTTTAATATAATTAAGGAATAGGAATATTAATTACCGCTTACTGAATGCCTACTTTGCATATACTTGTTTAATTTTCATAGCAGCTTGGCAAAGCAAGGCATTTTAATCTTTTACAGATGAGGAAACAGACTCTGAGGAGTGACATAATTTACTCAGTCTTGTGACATTAATAACAGTACCCAGGCTGGAATCAAATATCCCAAAGCCCGTTTTCTCTTTACTACAGTGATTTAGCTTATACATTTCCCATATTTCTTTTTATTGTGTCTGAGTTACCAGCCTTCGTAGAGTACAGTAGAAGTTGGAAATGTTGAGGTAGAGTTTGGGCAGTGGGGTATAGGCGTCAGTATTGCTGGCCAGGCCAGGGAATTATTGTGGGTTGAAGTCAGCTGGTGGGAGGTGTGGTCTGATAGATGGCTGACATTAATGAGAGGGCAGCAGAGTCCTCTTGCCCAGTGGCTGGTTCCTCAGTATGGAAGCCGATTTTCATCTCAGGCTTAATGAAGTAGTTAGAGCATCCTTCAAGCATGAAAGAAGGATACTTCTCTCCTTGGCTTAGTGGAGGCAGCCTTGTCGCTCAGGTTCTCTTTCAGCCCTAGTGTCTCAGTTCTTAGGAGACTTGTATCTAGATTTTGGAAAGCAGAGACCTCTGGTGCAGGGGCCATCATACCTTCAGCTAGAGTTGGCCTTCCCTGGTCCAGGGCCTGCACGTTGTCCTAAAATCTTAAACTCCTTGCTGTGCCCACCAAAGATAGAAAAAAAAAAATGCTATACCCAAGGTTTATTTGTTTTCTTGTTTCTTCAACGACACTCCTTTATCTCCTAGTCCTAAAATTGTAATCAGCCGACCTAAAAAACGAATCCATTTTAATAGGGCTAATAAAAATGTGTTAGAGGAGGAACTGTTTTGTAGCAGTGAACTCCAAAGGCCATACTCTAACTTGCTGGTGACTCTAGTGATAAGAATTTTAATCCAGAGGCTCCGGAGACACCCCTCCTCGCAGAGCCTGGGGTTGCTCATGTGTTCTGCTAATGCCTATTTGCTGGAAGAGTTAACAGTGACCCTTGAATAATGAAGCATCTGTTTTTGGTGCTAAAAGCACACAAGTGCGCAAGAAGCAGCATCTAAATCGGGAATGAAGTGATTTGCTCTTGCCGTTGGTTGGCAGGTACATGCTCTCTTAGAGAGTAAAGATGAAACAGAATCCCGTCCATAGAAGGCAGGAGGGAGGAAGGCTGGGGGTGGGAAAATGAGCTTGGTGGGTTTGCGAAACGCTTGCAGCTTTGAAGCTCAGGCTGAGACCTTTTACTTCTTAGTGTTCTCACAAATATGCTTCCAGGAAAAACAAATTGAAAGGCGAAATGTAAAATTCTTTCATTTAGGAGCACCTTGCTGGGATCTAGGGTAGCTGTTTAAACTGTGCTGTTATTAGAACCATACTCTGTGAATGTGTAAGATGTTGTCAGACCAGATGGTCACATAGTATTCACTGTCCTGGTGAGTTTGAGTTAAGGAGGACCCCGTTTCCCAACCCTATGGTGGGGCACCTTGGCTGGGAAAAGATGGGGTAAGGCAAAATAGATCTGTCTGAGGGCCAGAGTTGCATTCAACTGATCTGATCTCTGCAAAAGTTCACCGTAGCCGTTTGTCAGTATTTTTTGCTTTTCACTATTAACTGGAGTTGTAGTCCCCTGCTTTATGGTTTGTTCGTGAAGTTTATATTCAAATGACTTATGAGAACTGTCAAAACGGTTGCTCTGAAGGCCTGAAGTATGCACTTACGCTGTGGATTTGTTTCAGATGACCAACTTAAAACCGTGTGAAAATGCATCAGCAGGATGGTTGCAAAATTGTAAGGAAAGGCTGTCAGTAGTGTCTTATCTTTCTTGGACCCTTCCTGGATCTGCCCTCTTCTCACTAAGCCTAAGTGGCATTCGCTCCGTGCTGCAGGCAGCAGGCTGTCAGCATCTCAGAGGTGGAGGTCTCGTAAGTCCCCTACTTCTCTTGGGAGGGACGGTGCTTGCTTGCTAATAGATCAGAAGATATTACAAATAAGAGTATCAGGAAAGGTTCCATAGTTGGTGACAATAGAAGGCCAGGACAGTTTTAGGGAAATGACAAAATGACGTGAGCTTGCTGAAACTTATTACTAACACCATTGTGGGTGGTTGCCTCGGTATTTATTCACCAGTGGTCTCAACAAAAGGGAGGAAGTAATGCCCGGAGTTCTCCCCATGCCCTGTGATTCTGCTGGGTGCTTTCCTCCTTGATCTGTAAGTGGGAGTGTGGCATGGGTGTCACCGGATGTAAGGCTCTTCTGAGGACCCTGAATGTGGTCTGCTTAGAACCTACCTTAGCTCACTTGTGTGACGCTTCCTTATTCAGAGATCTCTGCTATTGCTACTCATGTCTTCACCTTTTCCCTGAGGATGTTATACCTTGGTAGTTGGTAAGCTGTGTGATTTTTAAATACTTCCACTTGGTGGGGTCTGTGCGTGTGGGAAGTAGTTTGGCCATCCATGTGTTAACTCCTTCAACGAACTCCAGGCTTCAGTTGATCACTTTTTAATTATCAGTCTCCTTTGCTAATTACCTTACTTTGATTTTCATTCCCTTGACATTAAATATGACTCTTCTTCTTCCCTATAGGACTTTGGTGATCCTTCTCTTGCCACAGTTTGTTGTCTGATTTAATATTATTGCTTCAAGGCCAGGGGACTTTACACAGAGGTGTTTTCCATTGACTTGGGTAAACTCAGAAGCAAATTACCTTAAATTGTTGACTTTTGACATCCCCTCATACCCCATTTCTGTATTAAATATTCACCATAGTTTAATTAAATACAGTAAGTATTAATAGTAATACAGAATGAAGTGGTTTCTGGTTTCAGAGTGTGTTTAATTCCTCTCAACAGTAGGTAGAGATAACACTGTTGCTTCATGAGGCTGGAGGACTCTCCTGGACAGAGTTTGCTGTTCTTTTTTCCTGAGTCATCTTCCCTCTTCACCATTTGTCCAAGAAGCTTGAGGGATAGTATAGTTACAAGAAGAAGGTCACGAGGGAAGGACTGGTTCCTAGATATTCTTGAAAATTGTGGCTTGTCTTGGGGTTAAGCCCTTCCTGGGACGTGGGAATGGGCTGTTTATTGGTTTGTAGGTGAACCTGTGAAGTCTGTGTTGTTGCCAAGCTCCCAGTAAAGTTGTAGTTGAACAGACCGCGCTGAGGTTGAAAACGATGCTTTTGTGTTATCCCTATTGGATGAGTTTCTATGCAGATGTTTTTCTTAATGACAGGCACCAGCCCAGGGCTTTGCTTTGTAGCAGGCCTTTGATAAATTTAATTGCTTGCCGGTTTGTTGAGTGCTGAGGTGTGATTAGTTTAAGCCTAATATGTTGTAACTAAGAACTGTCATCCAGTCACAAAATAGAAAATTATTTTATTCAAAAAATATATGAAGTATAAAACAAGGTTATAAAATAAGCCTAGGGGAGGAAGATTGTGACTTACCAGGAGAAACCTGGGTGTCCTGTTGATGCTGCATTCAATAGCTAAGGTTCAGTTCATGTTAATGTTTGAGTTTGAACTCCGTGCATAGTTGTTTTAAAATATTTTTTCATGGAACCTGTCCAATAGAGGTTTGATGAACAAGGCAGAATGCGCCATGTGAAATGTTTCTCTTAGGCATAGTGCACAGAGTATAACGTTGAGGAGTGCCTTGGAAAATTCCGTGCTGGCCATTTCACTTCCCCATGGGTTGAGTGAGAACAGCCCTCTGAAAGCAGTGTTGCTCTATTCTTGGGGGCTTTGTCCTTCACAAGCAGATCTCTTGGGTTGGGCCTGTTGGAAACTCAGCTGCTCTTCTGATGGCCCTGTTCCCCTGGACTCTCTCCTGCTCTTCTGATAAGCGTGGAGAGTCCTGTCTCCTCGAAGTCTGAACTTCGTGTTCTAGGTGGATCATGGCCTGATTCCAACAATCGCCCAATACAATTAAAACAATTTACTGCTAAGCAAATTATTGTTGTACTTAAGAGATTACTTAATTTTTAAGTAATCTTAAAAGAAGAGCTTTCATTTATGTTTGTTTCTAGAATCTGCCTGTTGCGCTAGGTACTCTTACTCCTATCTTGGTAAACCTAGAGATCTGTGATTTCCAAGATAAGCTTTGTAAATATTACTATCTGTAGAGCCAAGAGCTATGTTAGGATTCTAGAACTTCTACCATCACACCTTATTGAGGACATCAAGGTAACCTCTGTATTTTTAAACTAAGACAGACATTCTCGACCTTCCCTTCAAAGTCATTCTGGTGTTTACCATCAAGGAATCCTTCCTCATATCTGCCTGGAATGCCTGTGACTTTGAACATTTTCTCTCAAAAAAAATTTTGTTCTTCTTTATTAAAAAGCTTCATTGTGCTGCTGATAATTGAGCTAACATCTTAATAATTAGGAAGCCTCTGCTTTATCATCTTTACTTTGATGTCGATGATTCATAAAGATTCTAGTGGAGTTGATGTTGCTCTTCCTGATGCTGGCGTCTAGAGCTGGAAAGCCCTGGTTGAGCTTAGTGCCCTCAGAGGAGGAGAATGCTGGTGGGTCAGGGATCATTTTAAATGTCTCAAGATGACATTCCCTGGGTCACTTATCTTCATGCAGAGGCATGAATTAAAAGGCTATTGATAATAACAGTACCTAAGGTCACCACAGGTTCTTTTTTTCCAAGTTGCTGACTTTCTAATGCCATTGAAGGACCTCAGGTGTTCAAAAGGAAGTTAGTGTCACTTTTTAAGAGAGATTTGTGAATTAAAGTGCCATTAGAACCAGTGAACCAGATATTGAAAATTACTGAGGTTGTCACTTGGATGTCACTTTGTGGATGTCTACTTTGTATTTTAATGTATTTTTAAATGAAAATAATCACTTCATTCTCCCCTAAAAACAGGAATTGTATCAAAGTTAAGGTGGCCAGAAGTATGAGGCAATAAACACTAAAGAAACTGAGTCATGAGTAAAGTAAACGTATGAATGGTCAAGGCATCTTTGGTTAGAGTCTAAGTGCTGTTTCCCAATTCAGACTGAACTGGGAGGTGGTATGAATGGGGGTGTTTTTTTCCCCAAAACGGCTCACAGGCTATGAGGGAAATACTTACCTTGTCTTAAGACACTCAGGTCTTTAACTCTGAATTCTTACATACGTCTTGGAAATTAGAACTGATTTATTTCCTCTTGTGTGATGCCAAATTATAATGCTTAAGGTAATTAGTTGTTCAGCTGAGGCATGAAAATATGTGACATATAGGAGGCAAAAGCAGGTAGGATATTGGCAGTTTTCACACTCTAGTTTGAAAGGGTTGTTACTTCCCTTTCTTGGCTAAGCTGAGGCATGAATAAATACCGTAGCAGTGGTAACCACACTCTTGCTGTGTTTTATTTCTTCAATTACCATCTGTTCTTGCAGCTCTAGCTAAAGAAGGTTCCCAAATTTCCAGCCTGATTTCCAGCACTATGTCTGGAGGTGGACATTAGTGTCTAAATTTGATTCAGAGGCTTGTGCCTTTTGGGCCACTCGACCTTGAACTCTCAAGGTGGGTGTGACTTAGAGAATATCAAACACTCTGGAAACTGGTAATGACCTTTTGGGAGATTCTGTTAGATTGAGGGCTGATAACAAACACAGGTGAAAGAATGGAGAGTAACTGAGATGGTTATTCCTTTTTTCCGTCCCCAAATCTATTCTCCACCCTCCTCTTGGGTGGACAGTGGTGCTGATTGTATCCTTTAGGCTTTCAGTTGGATCAGCCAGTGGGAGCACATGAGGAGGGCTGAAGGTGGGAGGAAAGAGATAGCAGGCATCATGACCCTGCACCCTCCCTGCTTCTCTGCTGCAGTTTGAGCAGAGGCTGTGTCTACCAAGGGAGCACTCTGCCAGGTGGGCACTCCTCAGGGCTCTAGCAGCATGCTTTCCTCCCCTGGTGTCTTCAGGTCACTTTTTGCCCAAACATCCCCTGTTGGTTCCTTTCACCCTCCCCACATCTTTGTAAGTCAGTCCTTCAACCAAGTCTCTTCTTTGGAACTCTGTAAGTTGCCTCTATGTAGTAATCAAGCATACATAAGACACCATTGATTAAAAGGCGTATCACCATTTTAGTATCAGGAAATAAATAGTGCATTAAATGTATGATAAGATACATCGTGATTTCGGAGAAAATAAAATTTGAAAAAAAGAGACTTGGAATTGAGGGAAGCTTATTAAGTTACTGGTTTTTTTTAATTGTATTACTAATACTGTAATAGTTATCTTTGTATACAAACTTGCCCATATTCCAGGTTATGTCCTTTGATACATGAGAAGCAGACATTTTTGAGACTTGTTTCTTTCTGCCACATGGCTTTCTAGAAGGTTGGAACTGTCTTAGAGTGCCACCACCAGCAGTGTTAGCTCTTGTTTCACTGTATGTTTCACATTGTATGTGGACATTTCCAAAAACCTTTCCTAATTTGATAGGCCAGAGAGATTCTTTTAATTTGGCTGTGAAAATGAACATTTTCTAGTTTATTAACCAGTTAAAAATTTTTAAGTTTTTAAAAAAAATCTCCTTTACTTATTTATTGGCCTCATTGTTTTTCTTATGCATAAACCCTTTGTATAATAGATCAGAGATCAGCTTGCTTTTTCTGCAAAGGGCCAGATAGTAGATACTTTAGGCTTTGTGGGCCTTGTACATTCAATCCCAACTACTCGGCCCTGCCGTTTTAGGGCGAAAGCAGCCTCAGACACTAGGAGAAGCAGTAGTGTGGGTGTGCTCCAATATGGACACTGAATGTGAATTTCATGTAGTTTTTATGTCCTGAAATAATCTTCCTCTTGATTTTTTTTTCTCACCATTTAAAAATGTAAAAACCATTCTTAGCTCATGATCTGTGCAAAAACAGGCTGTGAGTTGGATTGGTCTTTTGAGCTATAGTTTACCAACCCCTGTAATAGATGATAACTCATTTAATTTTTGACCGTTGTTCTCACTTTACTTTTTAGATCAGCATTTCAGACCTGCAGAAATAGAACTTCTTTACATAATCAAGAATTTTAAAATTTCTGATCATTTGTCATTATTTTGAAACATTCGTGTCTTTGTTAAAGAAGGAACCCAAAATACACATGACTTATTTTAGCTTGAGAAACTTATTTTTTAAAGAATTAACTTTTATTCATCTGGAATTAATTTTGATGTATAGTGGGATTCGGAGGTCTCAATTTAGTTTTTTTCAGGTAGCAAACCAATTGTGGATTGTTTTTGAACACTCACATTTAATATTGGGTTCCCCAGCTATGCTTTGGGTGCCTTTGATCTCAGCCTTGCGCGGTGATAACGTCCCCACTTTTCATTTATGTGCTGGAAGTATGGCACCAACTTGTGACATAAGTTCCACTTAGTTCTTGCCTTATCTGTTTTCCATTTGAGCTGGCATTTATAGGATAGTCAGTTGGAACCCCTGTAGGCATATTAAGTACATGTGGAAATAGTTCTCTTAAAAAAAAGTTGGTCTTATATAGATATATATTGTTAAGAATGACAACTTAATCTCCCACACTAAGAAAGAAACGTTCCACTAATAGTTCATATTACAAAATATTATCTGTTAGTTTTTTGGGGTTTTTTTTGCCTTTGGAAAATACTGTACTTAAATTTGTGAGTAAAGTAACTTATCACAGGATACCCTGTGAGGTTTGGTAGGAATTATCTTTTATTTAGTCCTTAGAGGTGTGCTGAAATGACTCAAAATATAATTTGAGGTTAAGCTAAAACCTCTTGCACTGAAAACTGCAAAACCAAATTTTCAGGAAAGGCTTTTTTATTCATAAGACTTAAAAAAAAAACAACTCAACTGTTCTCAATTCTCTTGACTATGAAGAATAGATATAATGCTTTTATTTTCTGATAGCACCAAGTTTTTCTTGCTGAACCAAAATGTTGTTAGAGTGTCAGTGATGGGTTTGTCTTACTTTCCCACCAAGCTGTAATTTTTACAAAATCTGTTAAAATGCCTTTCTGATTCTTTGGTTCGCAGAAGAAAAACCCTGCTGCAGAAGCCGTCCTCTGATCAGCCTGTATTAGCAGTTTGAGTGTTCTTTCAGACTCAGGCATGTCTGTATGTTCAAGCCGAGTTGCCATGGTGCTGGGTGACATGAGGTGTCAAACCCCATACAAGACTTAAAGAGATGAGTAGTGCTTGGGATACAGATGACGGAAAGTACAACTTGCCAATGAGTTCTAGGTGAGAGGTTGAATGAAATGTCTTAATTGAGAGAGGAAGAACTCCATTCCAAGGCGCCTTGGGTTTAAATGAGAGTCATTGCTTGATTATGCCCCAGATGGGCTGTTAGCTTCGCTTGGGAAACTAGTTCCAATTTTGTGTCTCTACAGTGGTCTTCAGCTACTATCTGGACAGATCTCTTAAAATTAGATGTGATCTTTTGGTTTGAAATTTGAGACCTGTGTTTGTGTTTAGCTAGACTACAACGATACACGTAGAATTGTTGTTCAACATCCCCCATCCTGTACAAATTTGGAGAACAGTAGGGATGAGTAAGAAATCAGCAGACTCACTTGAAATGAGAGGGCAATGTGGAAATCTCCTTGAATTCCTGTTTGTAAGCCAAATTTATTTTTATAGGCCTTTAACGGAAGACAGCTTGTTCTTCTTTGGATAATTGACCCAGGCTTTGTCCTCCTCTTTCAAATCTGCTTCAACCAAAGACGCAACTGTGAGATGAATAGGAAAAATGAACTTGGGAAGTAAAAGAAAAAAGTCTCTTTTTTTCTTAATGTGAAAGCAAAACAGTCATGTGGAATCTTTTGTTTTTTTTTTTTTTTAATAACTCTTATGAGCTTCTTTCAGAGTCAGAAAGTCATTGCTTAAGCATATTTGTCGATACAGAGTGTAAATGGGATTCTAAAGTCTTTAATGTGGTTTGTAAATGTAAGCCTTGTTGTTTAATCATGGCATTTCTGCAAAAATGAACTCCTGCGCCTGCATCTCACCCTCATTTCTTTTAGTGTCTTAGGTATAGACTAAGCATTTGAACAGCCATCACTAAGTATTTCCACATTAGAAAATGAGAGGAACTTGGCTAGGTACAGTTCTGATTTTCATGGGAGGGAATTATCTTTTCCTTTTTTGCTTTAGAAGTCATATCATGTGTACTTGCTATTTGGGCTGAACTGGCTTGAAAAGTCAAACAAGAATGAGTCTAGCTACTAAATTTAGGAAACTGATTCATCATTTCTTGATCTTATACAGTGGGCAGTATTGTCATTGACCATTTCATTGTTTCAACACTTGCCAATTAAGAATGAAATCCAAGTCTGCTGCTTAACCCTCTGTGGCTCTGATAATTCTTTTCTACATATCCTGCTCATTTATGAAGATAAAGTATAACCAAGTGCCTGTAGGTCCTGGCATAGATAGATCCTGCTATGGGCAGATTTTGGTGCCTCTGCAAGTATTTCAGCATTCAGACATTGTCTTATTTCTTTTATTTCCCCAATTAACAAGTATGTTTTCATTTAAGTCAAGCTTTAACTTCTGTCTCATCGACATTTTCCAAGCATCTTTTCAAGTGAGATTTAAAATAACTGGGAAATGCCTTTTTGTGAGGATGTTCTTTTGTCTTAAATTCATCCTCATGTGACATTTCCAGTCGCCACTTGGAGTAGCAGTTGTTCAAAAAGCATTACCTAATTTCATCGTTGTAAAAACCTTGTGGCCCCCTCTGCCGACCACCCCCATCGTTGTTTCTGAAGCTCTCTTAATACCTGTCTCACTTAAGGAATCATAAGACCATGGAGGCGCAGTGTACTTGGCATGGTTAGTATTCCACAAATTTCTAGACTAAATGTATTATTTCTGTGGCTCACCCAGAAGACATCGTCATCCTTTAAAATTGCAATTAGCACTGTTCTAAAATTGGCCGATGGAAGATGATATACCAAGGTTATGTATGTTTTAGATTTAACATTACTTAAGCATGTTAGATTTGACTTAATCCTGCTTCACCTGGGATATTCAGGAAGGAAAAGTGAGAATGTATATTTTTTAATTCATAAATTACCAGTGGAAGAACTTGGTGACTGGGTTTGGAGAATTAAAAAAAAAAAAAATCACAAGCACAGATGGTTCACCTGGATAATTTGCGTGGAAACCAGATGGGCAGAATGTGGGGAGAGATTTAGGAACATTTTCTGCATAATTTGGCTTTCTCTTGAACTCTCTGAGCCATTTAGAGTAAATTGGGTTTTGGGGTGTCAGAATTACCTGCTGGAATTGTATGTGAGCTTTCCAGAATAAACATTAAAAGGGAAAAGTTTAATTTTCCAGTATAAGACAATAAATAAACTGAGACGTGCTGGGGAAAGTGATAGAGCACTTCCAGGCTGTGAACCTCAGGTGATTTCCTGGCCAAGGCGTGCAGCTTATAGTTTTCTCTCCTCTCTTTTCCCTCCCCTTTTCTCCCTCACTTACTTCTGTCAGCGCTCCCATCCTTCAAGGTAAGGTCTTTGGAGAACAGTGGCCGCAATACAGCATCTGTAAGCTTCTGGTTACCTTCTTGTTCTTCTCTGAGAGCTGGCATTGGTAAAAAGCCTCAGCCTATTTGTCCTGTGGCCCGAGAACTTGCCGGTGGGAGCCTGGTATTTAATCACTGTTGTCTCCCTGGGCTACATAAATGTCTGGTCTGTGAATGAGGAAAATTTCACATTATAGAGGCAGTGGGCTGAGTGGAAAGAACATGGTATTTGTAGTTAGACTAGTTATATGACTTTAGGCAAGATACTTAATTTCTCTGATCCTTATCTGTAAAATAGGAATAATGTCTAGTTCAAAGAGATGTGAGACCTGTAAGTTAAATAGGAAGTAAAGTGCTTTATACATTGCATGGTACACATGGTAAGTCCTCAAGAAATACTAGTTTCTTTCCTGCCAGGCCTTAATAATTGTAATTTCGGATGACTGAATTCACATTCAAGTGATAATTTTTGAGCAATTACAGTGTAAGACTTTTCTAAGCTACGTGTACATTTTATCAAGTTTAATCTTCTCTACATGACTGTGAAATATTCATCATTATTTCCAGTTTCTCGATGAAGAAAGAGTGTAGAGGATTAATTTACCTGAGGTCACATAGCTAGTAAGAGGTGAGGTTGGATGAGGCAAAAAGAAACTGATGAGTGTTGCACAAGGCACAATATTGTACTTATTCTAAGAAAGAGTGAACCATCAACAAACTGAAAGGCAGCCTATTGAATGGGAGAAAATGTTTGCAAATCATATATCTGACAAGGGGTTAATAGCCAAAATACATAAAGAACTCTTACAACTCAATAGCAAAAAACCCAGACAATCTGATGGAAAAAATGGGCAGACCACCTGAATAGACATTTTTCCAAAGGAGACATACAGATGGCCAACAGGTACATGAAAAGATGCTCAACATCACTAATCATCAGGGAAATGCAAATCAAAAGCACCATGAGATATCACTTCACACCTGTCAGAATAACTGTCATCAGAAAGACAGCAAATAACAGGTGTTGGCCGGGATGTGGGAGAAAAGGGAACCCTCGTGCACTGTTGGAGAGAATGTAAACTGGTGCAGCCACTATGGAAAAGAGTATGGAGGTTCCTCAAAGATTAAAAATAGAATTGCCATATGATCCAGCAATCTTACATCTGGGTATTGATCTGAAGCAAACAACATGAATTCAAAAAGATATATGCATCCCTATTTATTCATTGTAGCATTGTTTGCAATAGCCAACATGAGGAAGCAACCTAAGCATCCATCAATAGATGAATGGATAAAGAAGATGTAGGGTATACACACACACACACACAAAATGGCATATTATTCAGCCATAAAAAGAAGGAAATCTTGCCATTTGCAACAACATGGATGGACCTTAAAGGCATTATACGAAGTGAAATGTCAGACAGAGAAAGACAAATACCGTGTGCTGTCACACATAGGTGGAATCTAAAAAACAAAACAGCGTAAAACCGAGCTCATAGATACAGAGAGCAGATTGATGGTTGACAGAGGTCGGGGGTAGGCAAGATGGTTGAAGAGGGTCAAAAGGTACAAACTTCGAGTTATAAAGTAAGTCATGTGTTATAATGTACAGCATGGCGACTTTAGTCAATACTGTATATTTGAAAGTTGCTAAGAGAATAGATCTTAAAAGTTCTCATCACAAGAAAATTTTGTAACGGCGTGCTGATGGATGTTAATGATTTACTGTGGTGGTTATTTTGAAATACAGTTGACCCTTGAACAATGTAGGTTTGAATTACATGGGTCCACTTATTTTTTTCAATAGTTAATGGGTCCACTTATTTTTTTCAATACAGTATTATGCCATCCATGGTTGGTTGAATCCATGGATGTGGAACTGTGGATGTGGAGGGCTAACTATAAATTATATACAGTTTTTGACTGTGCAGAGGGTTGGCACCCCTAATCCCAGCGTTGTTCAAGGGTCAGCTGTATTTACAAATATCAAATCACTATGCTGTACACCTGAAACTAATGTTATATGTCAAATTCTATACCAATTTTTAAAAAAGTGAAAATGACTAGTTGACTTAGAAGAGCAAACAATTCTGTTTGGTTTGGGTGGGAAACTTAGGAAAGGCTTCAGGGAGAATGTGTCACTGAGCTGGGTATAGAAGGAATGCGTGTGCTGTGGAGAGGCAGAGATGGAGCCAAAGAGAGAAGAATGTGATGGTCACAGATAGGAAAGCTTGGGTGGTGCCCAAGAGCAGCAGACAGCTTAGCTGGCTTTATGAGGCAGCCCCTGGGCACTGGTACCGGGATCACAGACCTGATACGGGGTTTGGGGGCAAGGCTTCCCCTGTCTAAGGCTGCGGTGTAGCCATGGCAGAGACCGAGTCAAGTCAGAAGCCAGGTGACCATGCCAAAGAAAAGCTGTGAACCTGACAGGGGAGTGGAAAGTGGCAAAACAAGACATGAGTGAGACTGTTTGAAGTAGTGGTTGTAAGGGGAACCTAGAGAATTCTCTGAGCCAAGGATGGTCTCTGCTGTGTCTTTTTCATAGATGCTGGTGATTCTGGACGTGGGTGAGAGTAATTTATTCAGTGTTCTCTTCGTGGTCTTGACAACAAGTAGGAGACACAAGGCTGGATAGGTAACTTGAGGTGCTGGTGCTGGAAACATGGAACCCAGATGCCAGTGTTGAATTTGGACTGGGAGATTCTGATTGGCAGTTGAAAGCTTTTTGGGGGGGTTTTGGGAGCGGGAAGTGGTTACAAAATGGGGATGACGCTTGAGGGAGATGAATCTGGCATTTGTGTGGGGATGGATGACACCGTTTTGATTTTTCAGACAGACATTTGAGTTGGCTTTTATATCTGGAGGTGGAATTCATAAGGCTTTGCAGTTGATTTGGAGGGTGGGAGTTAAGGAAGGAGTAAACATGTGACCTTCATGTTTTTAATACTGGATTTATTCATTTAATAGATATTTGCACGAGTTCTAGTGGCAGGCAAAGTGCTAGGTACTGTATACACGGTGCTGAGCAAAACTGTGTGCCTGGATAGGTGGGGAGGAGTAGAGGGAAAAGTGGCTCTGAGGTTTTGAACCTCTGTCATGGAGAAAGTGGTGAGACATTTACTGAAATAGGGCAGGAAGTGAAGACTCGGCTCAGAGGCCCCAGCGATGACGTTTTTGATGAGTTGAGTTTGAGGTCGATCATAGCAAGTAATCAGTTATAAAATGAGACATCGTGGGCTGAGGTTGGAGAAGGCAGTTGATGAAAGGGGATCACAAACCTGTAGAGTCCAAGGGAAGAGGACAGAAAACAGGATCTTGTGAGCAAAGCTTACATTTTATGGGGCAGATGGAAGGTGCTGCAAAGAGGATTGAGGAGGAATCACTGTAACTTGTATTTTTCTCTACAGATATTTTCTTAGACAGTTTTCAAGTTTCTTTTAAGGCTTTTGAACAAGGTTACTTAACCTCAGTGCTAGCTGGGCATTTGGGGCTGGATAACTGCTGTGTTGTGGAGGCCTGTCCTGTACATCGTATATAGCATGTTTAGCAGCATCCCTAGCCTCTACACATTAGACAGATGCCAGTGGGTAGCACTTTCTCCTCCCAGTTAGGCTCATCAAAAATGTATGGTGAGGGGGCTTCCCTGGTGGCGCAGTGGTTGAGAGTCTGCCTGCCGATGCAGGGGAAATGGGTTCGTGCCCCGGTCCGTCCAGGTCCCAAAAAAAAAAAAAAAAAAAAATGTCTGCCACATTGCCACATGTGCCAGGGGACAGAAACAGTCACCCATCATTGAGAGCTATGGCTTTGGAGGTTTGTCCTTTTTTTTTTTTTTTTTTTTTTCATATATATCGCTCCCAACCACAGCCAGGTAGGAATGATGGGGCAGACAATGACAGCAAAAGGCTTGAACCTCTATTGGGCTGTAGGTGTTCTGTGACTTGGTTCCCAATATAATCATCGAAAAACATTGGAACCTATACTGTGAAGTGGTTTCCTGTACTAGAGGAGGTGTGGTTTGCAAGACAATTTCATTTCAGCTCTCAGCAGGCCCGGGCCTGTAATGTGACTGTACGCTTGGACATTGGGGTGCGGGGGGAACTTCAGCTCTGGAAGTTTGGGGAATTTATCAGTTTCAAAAAGTGTATTATTTTACAGAAGTCCCTGTGCAGTTCTTCAGTGTTTTTAGGAAAAACCATTCATTTCCATGTGTCCTATCAAAGAAAGCAGACATGTGTCCTAATAAAGTTCCCCAAAAGTTGACGTTGAACACCCCGCCTCACTAAGTGAATTGACAGAAGAGGCACGTGGGGTTCCAGTGGTTTCTGTGTAGCCAGAACACTACCTTTTACCTGTAGATGAGTTATTGAAGTTGAATTGAGATCCTGGCTGTCCATTGTGGATTCTTCCTTTTTGATCTTGAAAGAGGAAGAAGTAGTGTTGGGAGGCAAAGAGTGATAGCTTCATCAATGCAAGACATCAAAGGCCAAGTTCGGGAGGATGTCAGGAGTGTCCGTGTTTTCATGTGAAACCTGTATTTTCAGGTTGCCTGTGGATTCGGGGGTACTTTTCAGGTCGGCAGAGAGGAGGATGCTTACTGAAGTTGGGGCTTTCCTCCCCTCCCTGCAGTTCTGCAGGTGCTCCCCTTTTGCCTTGGAACCTCAGATTGATTTCTGACAGGTGCTTGATGAAGAAGTGGTTACTGGGGTCTGTCTGGCCTGCTATTCATGGGGCTCAAGAAGCTGTCAGAAAAGAGAAGCAAACAGGGAAAAAGAGAACTGTTTCTAAGTAGTTTCCGTCGTTGTGTTTAATCCTTCCAAAGCCCACAAATGCGAAGAGTTGTTCTCATTTATAAATAGTGGTGAAAAAAAGCGAGGAGATGTGAATGGGTGTGCTCTTAGTCAGCAGGGGGACCTGGGGGCGAAGGTAGGCCTCAGCGGGCCGGGCAGACCCCCTAATTCCAAGTGGGGTTTTGGGGAGTAGGCTCTGGGGATCCTCTCTCTTAGAAAAGAACAGGAAGTGCATGTTACACCTCTGGTCAGCGAATAAGACCTGGACTACCCTCTGAGTGTGGTCCAGCTCTTAGAAGAAGCCGATTTAGACCCCAACAGGGTTCTGCCTTCAAGACATTGAGTGATGTCTTCTAGTCCTTGAAGATAGGAGAGCGAAGAGGGAAAGGGGAGAGGTGGGCAGTTGCTTCTGCAGTGAGCCGGCAGGGCTCTCTCTGTTTTCCCTTGCACACCACTCTCTCATTCCCTCCTCTGTAACTTTGTTTCTTTTTTGAAATAAAATTCTTATTGTAGAATAGTTTTAGATTTATAGAGTAATCGAGAAGATAGTACAGAGAGTTCCCCTATATACTGCACCCAGTTTCACTTTTATGAACTTCTTACCTTAGTGTGGTACATTTGTCAGAACTAATGAGCCGATGTTGATACATTCTTATTAACTAAAGTCCATACTTCACTCCTCAGTTTTTACCTTGTGTCCTTTTTCTGTTCCTGGATCCCCATCCAGGACACCATGTGATATTTAATCGTCATGTCTCCTTGAGGCTCCTTTTGGTTGTGACAGTTTCTCATTCTCAGACTTTCCTTGTTTTTGATCACCTTGACGATTTTGAGAAGTACTCATCAGCTTTTTGTAGAATGCCCCTCAACTCAGATTTGTTTGAGGTTTTTCTCTGATGGTTACACTGGCGTTATGGGTTTGGGGGGAGGAAGGCCACAGAGGTAAAGTGACATTTCCACCACTTGTCAAAATTAACATGACTTAGCACTGTTGCTTTTGACCTTGTTCACCTGGTAGAGGTAGTGATTGCCAGGTTTCTCCACTGTAAACTGTAACACATGCCCACCTGCCCCCTTCCATCCCCCATTTGAACACTGCGCACTTTGGAGGGAAGTCACTGTGCATAGCCCACACCGAAGGAGCGGGGAGTTGGGCTCCACTGCTTGAGGGTGGAGAATCTACATAAGTTATTTGGAATTCTTCTGCATGGGAGATGGCATCTCTCCCTCCACTCCACCCTTTGTTTATTCAGTAGTTTATTTATGTCAGTATGGACTGGTGGATTTTTATTTTATCCTTTGGGTTATAATCCAACATTGTTTTGTTCAGATTGTTCCAGCTTTGGCCATCAGGAGCTTTTCGGTTGGCTACTGTGTCCCTTTAGTGTACCCTCATGTTTTCTTTTCTTTGCAAGCTCTCCCTTACCTTCTGACACTACAGGTTCCTTTCTGGCTTTTGATGTGCACTTGTGATGCTTTCTGCCCTATGTGGAGTAGTGACAGATCACATGCTTGATGGCCTGGAAGACCAGGATTGGCTTCTGCTCAGCTGATCACTTCTCCTCACCTGTGTGACTCTCTTGTCTCTAGAATAAATTTACCACAAGTCTCTAGCTACAGAGTTGTAAAAATCAAATGAATGTAAGAGAATTTTACCATGTTAGTTACCAATCCATGCCCAGTATCTTTTTGTCATTGAAGCACATCTTCAACTTCATCTCTGGGTCTTCCTGCGGCTCCAGTATGTGTTTGTTGAATGAACCAGTGCTCATTCAGTGAATGCAACTCCTGCACTGCATTTTGTCAGTTGTTTGACCAATTTAATGGATATTAATTGAGGAGCTTTTCCTTTTCTACATAAACATTTTGTCTTCTGAGTTAATTATCTTGTATCTCCTCACTTCACATAGCATAGCATGGGCTCACAGATATTGACTTACATCTGCTGAGAAGAAAAAAATGGAGAAAGCGAACACCAAACTGAATTTAAGTAGAAAAAACAAAAACTATAAATAAGCTTTTGAGATAGTGTCATTTCCTCGTTGTTCTTATTAGCTCAACCCTTAAAATGATCTCCATTACTTGTTTTTTTATTTTGTAAAAAATTAAAAGTTTTATTATTATAATTTTTTGAATTTTAAAAAACATTTTATTTATTTTTGGCTGTGTTGGGTCTTCACTGTTGCGCGCGAGCTTTCTCTAGTTGCAGTGAGCAGGGGCTACTCTTCGTTGCGGTGCACGGGCTTCTCATTGCGATGGCTTCTCTTCTTGCGGAGCACGGCTCTAGGTGTGTGGGCTTCAGTAGTTGTGGCTCGTGGATTCTAGAGCACAGTCTCAGCAATTGTGGTGCATGGGCTTAGTTGCTCTGCCGCATGTGGGATCTTCCAGGACCAGGGCTCAAAGCTGTGTCCCCTGCATTGGCAGGTGGCTTCTTAACCACTGTGCCACCAGGGAAGCCCTAAAATTTTATGTTTTAATTTTGTTTTCCTTTGATAAAAAAGTTTTTTGTAGTTTTTATTGGGGTATAGTTGATTAACAGTGTTGTTAGTTTCAGGTGTACAGCAAAGTGATTCAGTTATATGTATACGTGTATCTATTCTTTTTCAAATTCTCCATTACTTGTAATCAAGGGCTTGTGTCATGAGATTACCAGTGATGGGCGAATGAATGCCTGTTGGGAACTACATAGAATTCTGATTAGGTAAGGGATTCAGAGGAAGTATATTTTGGGTATTTCATCCGCAAGTCATCCTAGACTCTCCATTGCAACGTGGTGGTGGCATTAAACACGGCAAAGGCAGGACGGAAGCCCTATTTGCATTGTTAAATCCAGTGAGGAGTTAGGGTGTGGTCAGCCACTGTCCTAGAGGAGGTGCAGAAATAGATATATATTTATAAACACATATAAATATATATATTTTATATACAAATTAAAAATTTTTTTTGAGGAGGGTGAGATGGTCAGATATGATATTTTCTAACATATGCTCCAAAGTAACATGAGATGGAGGATGTTCCATGTTGATGTTTCTCAAAGGGTTGAGTTTATTTTTTTAATATAATTAAAAAATTTTTTTATTTTGGCTGCACCACACGGCTTGTGGGATTTTACTTCCCCGAACAGGGATTGAACCCGGGCCCTGGCAGTGCAATTACTGAGTCATAACCACTGGACTGCCAGGGAATTCCCAAAGGGTTGAGTTTTGGATGACAAGGTAAGTGGGGCCCTCCCTCCACGTGACAGGCCCAGAGTGCTGAGTACTGTGGCCGTTGTTCATCCTCTTCCTCCCCCTTTTTAAAAAACCTGTCAGGAATTCTTACTGGTCTTTGTTCATTCTTGCCTCTGAAGAGAGTGGGTGGTAAAGGGCACATTTATATTCTGACATGTTTGGGAGAAAGGGTAGGTGCTTGGGAACAAAAGGTGAGGAGTAAATTGTTGGTGGTCTTGCTGGTTTGGGAAGCTGCATGTTCCATAGAGCATCTGGTTGCTCGTATGGGATCTGGGGTTCTAGAAGAGTAAGTTCTTTCACTCCTTTTGCCAAAATGAGGTTGAGTATTACTATTAAATAGAAGGCTGGATTAGGAAGGGCTTGGGAAGCAAAGATCCTTCTGACATTCAAAGCATCTCTTTGTTTTTCTCCGGAGCGAGTTTGTCTTCTGTTCTCTCTAGGAAGCTGATCTGGTTCCTGTCCTCTCACTGACCAGCACCTAGAATATCAACAGAATGACTCATGTCCCCAACATCCTGTCCTTGTTCTGGAGAGAGGGAACAGTTTGCCTTTGGAAAACACAGTGCTTACCTCTGTGGAAAAACCCCAAAGCAAGCATTGCTTTGACACATAGTTGTCCTTATATGATGTCTGTGATTTTATGTGTGTGTGTGCATGCGTGCGTGAGACTTCAAAAAAAAAAAAAAAAGAAACTGTTGGGCTTTGCTGTATCTGCTGTGTGTGCCAGGAGATTGAGAATTTGGGCTTTAGCTGTGGCAGGGATTTTGGAGACCAGCTGGTCCAACTCCTTTGTATGGTTCTAGAAACAAAGGCCCAGTCAAAGCAAAGTCATTTGAGATCTGAAAACTGGTCAGTGATAACCAGGACTAAGTAGTACCCGAGTCTCCTGATTCCTGGTTCTGTGGCCTTGACTTTGTGGTTTACATTGAGATTTTGAACTGTTCATTTGGCTGCCTAGTTAGAAGTTCTGTCTTTGTAGAATGTTGCTGATGTTGGTGGATGTTCTTTTTTTTCAATTTAATTAATTTATTTTTGGCTGCGTTGGGTCTTCTTTGCTGTGCACGGGCTTTCTCTAGTTGAGGCGAGTGGGGGCTACTCTCCGTTGCGGTGTGCGGGCTTCTCATTGCAGTGGCTTCTCTCATTGCAGAGCACAGGCTCTAGGTGCATGGGCTGCAGTAGTTGTGGCACACGGGCTTAGTTGCTCCGCGGCCTGTGGGATCTTCCTGGACCAGGGCTCGAACCCATGTCCCCTGCATTGGCAGGTGGATTTTTAACCACTGCGCCACCAGGCAAGTCCCGATGTTGGTGGATGTTTAAAACCACGTATAATATAGTAAAATCTTTAAGAATACATGGCATCATATATTGCTGTTACTCAGAAGCTAAGGGGATGGGGAGGGGTAAGAATTGTTCCGAGAGTCAGGACATTCTGTCACAATTTAGTCTCAAGATAGATGTTGGGAAATTCCTACCTCTTGGGACTTTACTCCGAAGGGGGCTGGATTAGACTGTTGCTTTTGCTGTTTCGAGCTCTGAAATTTTTCAATTTTATATTTTTATAAAGGTATGTTATATATCTATCCAGTGATGATACAGAATATCTGCAATGTGGGTAGATCCTTACTCATTAATTCCAGTATTATAGAACATGGGCTTATGTTGTTGCCATGAATGTTGTTTCTGTTAAAGAAGGGGCTACCTCAGTTCCCACAGTTTTCTACCATGTTTGGTAGTACTTGAGTGAGGAGAGGTACAGAGTAAGCTTGCCACTGGGTTCCTGTTAGACCTCTAACAGCTTAGAGTCAGTTAGGTTCGAGGTGGTGTACAGCAGGGGAAGAGCCATGGGAAGAGGAAGAAAGCAATCTGTGTGTGAGTTATGGACCCATCATTTGATTTCCCATTTCAGGTGTCTTTTTTTTTTTTTTTTTTTCTCTATGCAGGCCTCTCACTATTGTGGCCTCTCCCGTTGCGGAGCACAGGCTCCGGACGCACAGGCTCAGCGGCCACGGCTCACGGGCCCAGCCGCTCTGCGGCATGTGGGATCTTCCCGGACCGGGGCACGAATCCGTGTCCCCTGCATCGGCAGGCGAACTCTCAACCACTGCGCCACCAGGGAAGCCCCAGGTGTCTTAAATGCTGTGGTTGAAGATACTTTGCAAGTTCTGTATCCATGATACTTGGAATTCCGTCCACAGCCCACACTTTCTCCTTTTAGATTCTGACTTTTATGATGGTAGTATAATTTTTGTCTGAATGGTGTTGGAGATTGAATCACTGCTTTTGCCATTATTACTTCCATTTGACAGATGAGAAATGTGAGTCTTAGGGAGCTTAGGTAACTCGCCCCAAACTGTATAGCTGACGTCAATGGGTCCTCAAACCCGAGTCTTCCTGACTTCAGGGTTCATGCTTTTATCCATAGTACCTTCCAGGTGCCACATTCTGCTCCATTTTTAGTATATGTTTCACTTATTTTCTTACTGATTTGAAGTTCATTGTTCTCTTTTTTTCACATTATTCTCCAGTGCCTGGCACAGGACCATAATGGAAACATTTTTAAATATTAATGATTTAAAGGTAGTGAATGATGAACTGGAAGGAGGAAAGAAAGGCAGAGGCTTCTGAGTCACTCACTTATTTATACTTCGTCACTTTGTAATCTTGAGCAAAAAAAAAAAAATTCTGTTTCTTCACTTGAAAAAGTAGGGAAACTACTATTTGCTGCACTGGGCTATTGTGACATTAGAAACGGAGTAAGTTAAACTCACTGTATAGTGCTTAGCACATAATGGGTAATTAACGAGTGGTCTCTGTTATAGTTATGTTGCTGTTAAATGAATAAAAACCTAAGATGTTGCTCTCACTTTTTTTTTTTTTTTTTTTTAACCCCCTAAGTGTAGAGCATGTTATTTCCCCTAAATGCCTGCTACCCTCAGGGAGTTCTCTGTAACAGGATGAACATATCATCCATGGAATATGAGGGCTTAATGTTATCAGATACCATTTCTTTTGATGCCCTTTTTCCCCAGTCATTCAGGGAAAACTCATGTAGCCTGAGGCACTGCAGTGTGTTAGCTACAAGCTCTGCGGGGCTGATTCCTGGAGAGGGCCCCTCTCCAGGGGGGTGGATGGAGCTTGCATGGTAATCAGTCTCTTTTCTTCATGCTTTCCTTACCTCTCACATATCTCAGTTCACTGGAAAAGTCCTCAAAGCTTTTCTTCTGCTGAAGTGTGGCCCAGTAGCCAGGCAGTAGCCTGTGCACTAAATGGAGAGGAGCCTATGTTTCTTCCCTTGTTTGTCAGCATTTTGGCATGTGAATTTTTATCTGCTACACTGAGTCTGTTGGCTCCTACTGCTGATGTCACCAACCATCTCTTTTCTGTGTTCAGAAGTCACTGGGGTATACTTCTCATGGGTTGGGTTAGCCTCGTTGCTCTGTAGAAACAAACCTGTTTATCGTACCTTTCCTTCAGCTTCCTGACAGAAAGGGATTTTCTAGGCAGAGAAAATGTATCACAGTAATGAGTTAATTAAACAGCCACCAGTGCGGTACCTGGCACACAATATGTGCTCAGTAGATGAAAGAAACTGGACAACTACAGTCCCTGTTCAGTATTTGTGGTTTACAAAGGATGAGAGTTAGATTCAGTAACTTGGGTTGGAAAATTACCCTTTCATCTCTCTGAGTGACACCTGAGGATGGGAGGATGGCAGGGAATAGGGAGGGGTTTGGAGAGTTTCTCGGGGTAAGTGGATTAGTGTAGCTCCCAATTCAGAATAAGGTACATATTTGAAAATTACTTAACAGAGTGCCTTGGATTAGCTTCTCCTTATAGAGTAATTGACAGATATTGAATAGTTGTGATAGGTTATAATGCACACCACTTAGGTCTTTTTATCTTCAAAGAACTTAAAAAAAGAAAACAAAACACTTTAAACAGTGATTCTACCTTGTGTTCTTTATCATAGCCTAATGTTCTCTTCCGTGTCTTTGTTGTATTATGTTTCTTAGGATGAGTGAGTAAGCCTTGCCGATTGGTTTATAAAACATTTATGAAGTTAAAGTCTCTGGGGAGTGAGAATTGAAATGACAGAATTTGCAGCTTCACATTTGCTGGTTAACTGCTGGCTTAGCATTCTTTTCCTGTGTGTTTTTCCCAAGCTGTAGACTCTATCAATCAGAAATCAAATGAAATTTGGTAATTGTGTGTGAGTTTTGTGTTTTTTTTCCTTGAAGTACTTAGCTCTGACTGCCAGACTTGGGAGAAATGCTTGCTGTGCAGTGATTTCTAAAGCCAGTCCTTAGCAGATGCTTAAAAAAAAATTAGAAGTTTGCCACTTAAGAACTTCATAAAGTTCTTCTCAGGCTTTTCAAGTCATGAGTCAAGAAGAAGCTTTGAGGGAACACTAGGAGGTACATCCTTTACTTTCGTATCCCTTATTCCATCTGTATAATGAGATACTAAGGTGCTCCAAAGAAATCAAAATATTATCCCAAATGATTAGCTATTTTCTGCCCTAACTCCACTGCCATGTACAAGGCCTAAACAATTCAGTTTCTGTGGAGGATTAGGAAAATGGCAGCTGGCACAAACAAAGGTGATATAATACCACTTATTCATTCATTTGTATATATAGCAATTTTTTTTTTTTTGAGTAAGGAGGTAGAGAAGTGAAGCAAAATCATGGCCCCTGCTCTGGACTAAACTGTGGTCTGAAAGCATTTTCTGGAAGCTTAAAAAAAGGCCAAGGGCTGGAGCTAAGTTTTCCTGACTATGGAAGAAGTTAAGGAAAGGAGTGGATGGAGGTCATGGGAAGGGCAGTTGGTGGTGGTGGAGGGTTTTACAGTCTGTGGTATAGGCTTCCTGTTTCACGTGGGATGTAATTTAGAGTGTTCATTGAAGTTGGCACCAACAAGGCTGCTAACAGTGACTCTAGGTCATGTTGGTATGGTTCATTTAAGCAGAGATCAAAACCTGGTTTTTGATGATGCTGCTGGTATTGGTGCTTTATTGAGGACTTAGCACGTGCCAAGCACTTCACATGCTCTTTCCCGTTTAAACCTAACAATGACCGTTTTCAGGTGGTAGCTTAGAGGAGTAAATAATTTGCCCAGGGTTATACAGTTAGGGGTAGAGCTTGGATCTGAAACCATTATGCAATACTGCACCTGTAGGTGAAGGCACGGTTCTCAAAGAATTGCACCAGAAAATATTTCACAGACAGAAGCCACAGTGTTTAGTAACAGACTAGGTGTGTGAACTTGAGGCCAAATGAGAAGGAGAAAGATGATTTTAAAATTACAGTTTTGGAGAGAAAGCAAGATCATAGTGCTAGTGATGGGGGTGGGAAGACTAAGGCTGTGTCTCAGCCATGTTTATGGACTCTTCTTCCTAGAAAACAGCCAATAGCCTTTTACCTGTGTTAATTTCATCTTTGGCTTTAAGAAAACAGCTGTCACTCCAAGTGCTGGCTGTCAATGTGGAACACAAGTTGTGAGCACAGTGCTTTTGTGCCAGCCTCCTATCACACGTGGGTGTTGAGTCTAGCAGCAGACCAATACCCGCTTCCCAGTGGAGCCCAGGTTCACACATCACACCATCACATTGTCCTCTGACTTAGCTAACCTGTGCATCTCACTGCCACAGGACAGTGATAGTCACTGATTGACAAGACCCTCCTTCGGGAGGGTGACATTTATTCTAACGTCTCCAGGCCAGCCCTTTTAGGACCATGAGGAGAGTCAGCTCTTGGTCACAGTTCATATTGAGTGGATGTCACATTCTGAAAGCCATTGTGTTGAGGCCCCAGGATTCTCAGGCCTGAGTGAGCAACCTGTGGCTGATCAGATTTCTCATTGTCTCAGGAAGAATGCTGGCTAAATCTCGACTTCAGTAGTGTGATTTCAACAGTGGATCTGTCAAGGGCCCGAGCCTGGTTGACCACCATCCCTTCCCCACCATGTCTGTACATGCGTGGCTCTTTGGATTCACTGTGAATCATTAAGTGTTTTTATTGCCTCCTTGCAAGCTTCTGTCTTCTTTTTTTTTCTGGGTGAAAAAGTGAATCTTTCCCAATGAAGTATTTCCTTCATTAAAATAAGCCTCGCCTTCGGAGAGAATACTAATATTGTGTGCAACATGGCCTTATGGGCAGCTGGCCGGCTGCCTATAGATGTCCTTGTGCCCTTTGTCCAAATGATTTCTTCCACCTGCTTGCTACAAAATCACCCAATGTACTGATAGCTATTAATTACCTCTAGTTAAAGAAGAGCAAGCCACCTGCCCCCCAGTTGGTCTCTGGATTACTTAAAGCAACACTCTCTTTAAAGGAAACATTTTCCTTTCCTTCCCTCCTCACCTCCACCAAATCTTTGCTATTAGGAGAAACATTTGAAGCCATCGGATAATTTGCAATTCCTTTCCTAAGGGATAGTCAGCCAAATACGCTGTCCAGAGAAAATGAGATATAGGCAGGTAAGGTGTTTTGTCTTGTTTTTTTTTTTTTTTGGCTGTGCTGGGTCTTCGTTGCTGCGTATGGTCTTTCCCTAGTTGCAGCGAGTGGGGGCTACTCTTCGTTGCGTTGCGCAGGCTTCTCATTGCAGCGGCTTCTTTTGTTGCAGAGCACGGGCTCTAGGTGCACGGGCTTCAGTAGTTATGCCACGTGGGCTCAGTAGTTGTGGCTTTCGGGGTTAGTTGCTCTGCGACATGTGGGATCTTCCTGGACCAGGGATCGAACCTGTGTCCCCAGCATTGGCAGGCAGATTCTTAACCACTGTGCCACCAGGGAAGCCCTGACAGGTAAGTTTTTGATAAGAGTTGAGAAAAGGAGAGAAATTTTGGGAAGGGAAAGTGACATTGTGTTCCCTAATAAAAACCAGAATAAATAGCGGGTGTAATTGGTTGTGTATTTGGTTATGTGCTTCAGTGAAGTGGTGAGTATTTGACATACCTACCGTCAGTGGGAAGAAGAGTGTTGAAAGAGAGGTAGATGTTTGCCTGGGACAAGAAATAAACCCTTCCCTTAGGGATCTGCCCATTGCCCGCCTTTCACTCATAGTGTTCATTCATTTCTTTGATAGTATTCTTCAGGAGAGAGAAATAATGTATGAAGTCAGTCTTATATCCACTCCTTCCATCTTCCTAATAGGCTCTCTATATGGTTAACCCACTTTGAGCTAGGTCAAGGGCCAGCCAGCTTCTTTTCTCCATTATCTTAGGTAGGATTATGACTCAGTTCATGCACTGGGGCTTGGTGTTGTCCCTAACCCTCCAGTTCCCCCTCCATCCACTCATGTTAAATCTCAGCCAATTCGCAACACCCTGAACAGTCTCCTTTACTTGAAGGACTCCGCTGTGACCAAGCTCCTGGCAAGCTGAGCACGTGGTGGTACCCTGTTGATGTCACAAGATAACCTTTGTACCCTTTGGACTTTGAGCTTTCAATTAAGCTTACAGCTAATTCCCTGGTGGATGTTTTAGGGGAGCAGGGATATGTGTTAGCCCTACTTGTGTAGCTTTTGCGGTCAGGGGAGGTGACCCCCATTATAGCAGCCCCATAACTGAGGTCATAAAAATATCCCAAGTGTCATTTGGAAGTCAAACGCTGGGTTACATAGCCTTTTGGGGGGGGGTTTATCTCCTCCTTTCTAAGATTTTGTACCCAGTGATTCTTTATCAGCTTGACTGCTAACTGTAAACTTCCATTTCTTTTACAGTGTTACCACTCATTAAATTCTTTCTTCTTTGTCTCACCTATATAAATGAGACCGGTTCTCGCTCTTTTGTATTGTCTTTGAGCTCATGGCAGGTGGCACTGGGAGCCCTGTGAAGGCTGTCCTTGTGTATTGTTTTCATAAGCTAAATAAGGCACAGAAAGAAAACCAAAATATAGACTTTCTCCCTGGGCTAGAAGGGAAAGGGAGGACAGTTTGCAGTTTACATGTGAATCTTATTTGAGTGCCCTTCAGAAGAGAATATTTTCTGATTCTGTCTTGTCTTCTCTTCAGTCTTATATTTCTTCTTTCCTCCCTGCAGGTATGTATATATTAGTTTTTTTTTTCAATTAGGAGCAAAATTTATGCCAGACTTTTGTTAAATTTTATTTTAGTTTTAACTGTTTCCTGGGTTAACTTATTTTTAGAGCCCCTATTAGTAAGAGACATGTCTTTCTAAGGACAATAAAACTCATATGGGGCAGGAGAAAGAAGGAAAGAATTTTTAGTTCCAGTCTGATATAAATTCTGTGGCTAAATGATTAGGTATTTAAAGGTATTTAATCTCACATCAAGAAGCAGCAATTTTAGAACAGGCATTTCTAACAGATTCAGTTTTGACACATATCAAAACAAGGACTTGGATGGAAAATTTTAAGCCTGTCCATTTCCTCTGTCACTCTTCCTTCTTTTATATCCACTTCCTCTCTCAGCCTGCCTTCTTTTCCTCATTTCTATAGCTTCTCCATGCTCACTCAGGTGTTGATGTGTTTCTGTTCTTCTTTTTTTCTCCTTATTCCTTTTTGTGCAGAAGGCAAGACAGCCCTTGACTGGCCTTGGTACTGAGATTGAGGTGGTTTGCATCTTTAGGGAAGGGATGAGGGATAGTCTTCCTAGTGTTTCTTCATCCATAGGTGGAGTCCCTTTGTACCTACATAAGAAAAAGACAAAACAAATAAAGCCCCTTCCACCTCCACCGACATTTTTGGTAGCCAAAAATGGAGGAACTTGGATTGACCAAAGCCTAAAGTTATCAGAATACTTCTAGCTAGTCGCTGTATTAAAGAAAAACTTGTTTTTTTAAAGGTGAAGAAGTTAATCTCTTAAGATGATGAGAGGGCTCAACTGGAATGGAAATTTATTTCCATGTTCTAGCTTAACCAAGTAATTAAGTGTGTCTAATGCTGTCTGTTTGAATCATATGAACTTGCTGCTGTTGTAGGTCAGAAATAGTTGAATAACAGCAATCTTACATGAATCAGCCCAGTGAACCTGATGAGGAAATGGAGACCCAGGAAGGCTAATCCACTAATCCCCTCATCCTGGCCTCAACCCAGGAGGCAGTAAACTGAGATAAAGCTATTTTACTGGATTTTTCTCCCTTTCTTCCTTCCAACCTTCCTTTCTCTTTCTCCTTTTCATCTATCTATCTATCCTGAAAAGTTAACAGATAAAAAGGAATAAAGAAAGGGTGTCTTTGTAGGAGAAGCTGTTGGGAAATCAAGGTGACTGATATTTTGGGGGGTTGGGGTGAGCAGACAGCAGTAGGAACACAACCACTCAACACTAGGACAGTCACCGTACCCAGATTTTAAGACAAGCGTGCAGTAGAG
Organism: Neophocaena asiaeorientalis asiaeorientalis; assembly: GCF_003031525.2. NCBI lineage: Eukaryota > Metazoa > Chordata > Mammalia > Artiodactyla > Phocoenidae > Neophocaena > Neophocaena asiaeorientalis. The sequence goes on along the minus strand of NW_020185336.1, from coordinate 12,866,277 downwards.
CTAGCCTGTATAGAAATGAGTGTATTCGGTTACTGGTCATCTTGTTTGATTGTGTATGAGCCACATCGTGTTGTCCTTGAGGAGCACGGATTGTGCAATTTTTCACTGCATTCCTGGCAAGCTTAAAAAAAGGCTGCTACAAAAAAAAAAAAAAAAAAAAAAGGCTGCTACGATCTACTGCAGTTGATTGATGCCGGAAAAGTTTGCTGCACCTAACAATAGCCCTTCTCCATGAAGCACTGCATTGATGCTTTTAGAACTCATTACTGCTAACCAAACAGTAGTGGTTTTATTACTGTACTAATGGAGCCTGGTACTTGGAGGCGGGGGCTTGGGGGAGGGGGAGAAAGTGGGGCAAGGATTGTGGGCAGGAAAAAAGAATCCCTTTCCATGATTAGTGGTGACCCCCAGAAAAGTTGTTAGGCAGTTTCCAGTAAAACAATATGATAATCTGGATACAATGCAGGGTTTAATATGCATATGCAAGGATGCACTAAATGAATTTTTCCTAGCAGGGAAGAACAAGGGCTTTCTCAATAAAGAATCAGCAAGACAGCAGAGTTTTCTATGGCCTTTTCCAGTGAAGTGATTTGCTTTCCTAACAGTGCAAGGAGGCGAACAAATGAGCTGTGACAGATAGGGATGCTGATGCACACAGGACTGTGCTAGAAAACTTGGCAGGATCTTCATTGTGGGCAACAAGACAGACCCAAGTGATGGCATCTATCCTCCTTCATGTTTTTTTTTTTTGTTTGTTTGTTTTATTGCGGTACGCGGGCCTCTCACTGTTGTGGCCTCTCCCATTGCGGAGCACAGGCTCCGGACACGCAGGCCCAGCGGCCATGGTTCACGGGCCCAGCCGCTCCGCGGCATGTGGGATCTTCCCTGACCGGGGCACGAACCCACATCCCCTGCATCGCCAGGCAGACTCTCAACCACTGTGCCACCAGGAAAGCTGTCTTTCATGTTTTTTGAAACGTACTTGGGTCCTTCCTTTCTTCCCAACTTTTGTTTTTATATATTATTTTAATTGGGTAGCTTTCAGTTTACCTTTCATGTAGTTACTGATGTATTTGAGATTTTATCTACCATCTTACAATTTGTTTTCCATCTGACCTGTCTGTTCGATGTTTTTTTTCTCTTTGACTTCTTTTGGGTTAAGCAAAAAGTTATTCCATTTTCTGTTTATTGACTTAATTCTTTTGCTCTTCTTTTAGTAATTATCCTAGAGATTACAAGGTTGCATCCTTGACTTATTACAATCTAATACAAACTCTTCCTTTTGTCTCTTTGTTTTGGTTCATTGCTTTCATTTGGAAAAGTTCATGACCCTTAATGAATGCCACTGGCAGTGAAATGATTTTGTCCTTATTTCCTGCTTGAATCCGTCCCATAGTAGCTCTTATTTTCTGAAATTGCTTATAAGTGTCATCAAAGCTCTTGCCCAGAATCATCTGCCCTTGGAGACATGCTCCAGGCAGCCCCACTGCTGGGTTGTGGCTCTCTAGAATAGGGATGGAAGCTTTCTAGTATCCCCGTGAGGCTGTCAGCTCTCCCATAGCAAGACCTTTCCTGTCCTTTGTACCATGATATCTGGCACACGGTAGATTATCAGTGGAAATCTGAATGACTAGGCTCCCAGAAAGCAGATGCTGGAGCCCACCTCAGAGTCAGGATGCAAGCTGGGGGGTTTTGGCCCATTTTAGGTGAGCTCTAATCTTTAAAACTCTGCCAGCTTTTACCAGTCTCATCTAGCTGGTTTGTTTCAGTTGAATCAAGCTTGTTCTTTTTTGTTGTTGTTGTTATTTTGTGGTACGTGGGCCTCTCACTGTTGTGGCCTCTTCTGTTGCGGAGCACAGGCTCTGGACGTGCAGGCTCAGCGGCCATGGTTCACGGGCCCAGCCGCTCCGCGGCATGTGGGATCTTCCCGGACCGGGGCATGAACCCATGTCCCTTGCATTGGCAGGCGGACTCTCAACCACTGCGCCACCAGGGAAGCCCCAAGCTTGCTCTTTACATCCTTTTTTATCTCTAATGTCACTCTGGTTCATACACACACTACATTTCACCCATGCTCATTCACTAGTTGCTACCTATAATAGTATTACAAAAATTTTTAATAAGGTGATAGAACTCCCTGAGTATCTAGTAACTACCATTGTTTTTCAGGGACATGTGAGCCATATGCATGGAAATATTGTGTGGAAAGATCCTAGAGTTTCTCTTGGACTTGTTGAGCTCTGTGCCTGAAGCATATAAAATATTATAAAATCCCAGTACAAAATGTCTTAACAGAGAGTCAGCTGTGCTGTAGGTCAGTAATATTTCAGTTATTTTAAGCTGTGATAAGGAATGCCTACAGCAGAGGTGTGAACCTTGTTGCCCTGTGGCAGCTTTCTGTCAGCTCTGTTATATTACTGGTTTTTAAAATAACCCCGGAGATTTATCATGATGAAGTGAAAACCTACTTGTCAATGATGGAGGAGTTTTTGGATCATGCACGTTCTTTCCTTGGGGACAACATAGTCTGTGCAGAAGTAGTTTGAATTTGTCAAGACCTAAGTTCACTGTCCAGCTCTGCCACAGGTTTTGAGTACCTGTGGGCAAGTTACATCACCCCTGTCAGCTTAACTTGTACAGTAGGGATAATGAAACTCAGCTTGTTGTAAGGCTAAAGTTATAAATTGGTTCCTAAAAGTATTTCTGAAAACTGTGAGTCCCTCTACATATGCGATTTGTGCATGCTATTTTCTCTAAGCGTTTTCCATTTGGGCAACTTAGAATACAGGCACCACTCAGGTAGAGCTTGCTAATATTGATTTATGTACTTTTGAGGTAGGTGGTGGAAGATTGAAACCACAACTACTATATTGAGTTCAAGAGAATCTTTTTCCTACTCTTAACTATGCTGTACTTGAAATCTACTCCAAGGATATTGTTTCAAATGAGCTAGTTTTGGGTTCTGAGATATGTAGAAGTCAGAGGGGGGGGAGAGAGAGAGAGAGAGAGAGAGAGAGAGAGAGAGAGAGAGAGAGAGAGAGTGCTGCCTTGAAGCACTGTAAACTTTCAGAGAAGAGTTTTCTCAAGATAAATTACCAAGAAGTTATTTCTTGAAACAAAGGCACCCGGTTGATGTGAATTGACTCTCTAGAGAAATATTTACCACCACTGCTTCTGCCAAAGTGAATTGTGGTCACCAGGGGCAACAATAGCAGCCGTCTTTATCTAGACAAGTGCAAGTCCTGAATTCAGATGCCCCTTCCTAGGGCTGCCAGCTGGTCTGGAGTTTGGAGTGCAGAAAATACATGTTCAGTGGCAGCTTCCTTGGGTGTTGGAAAACCCTATTTATTGGAGCATCTGCCAAACATGGATGGAAGAAGGTTTTTCAGGATTACAAAACTACTTCTTGAGAGATGGATAAGTGGAGGGATAGTTTTATAGATGTTCTGCTCAGGACTCCGAGGCACTATTGAAAAACTGTTAGGTAACTAGGAGAGAAGAGGCAAAGCTGTTCTCTTATCAGGTACCTCTGTGAGAGTAGGAGAAGGATGGCGAGGCTAGGACACTGCCTGGGACAGGGCACGGGGTTGGGCGTACGTAGCGTATTCCTGGAATTGACTTTGAGGAGTGATGTTCACTTCATTTTTCAAAGATTAGTAGATAGTGGCAGTAACTAGTGACTAGTACTTTGTCTTCAACTTTCATGAGGGATGAACTCATTTTCTAATTTCTATAAGAAACTGCACCTGTTTAGCCCTCACCATGGAGGGCTGCCTGGATGGTTGGCAGAACTTCCATGAAATCTCAGTTTTTCAAGCATTTGAAGCGAAAGACCGAAGCTCTAATCGAATATGTTGGATGTGGGCTTCTCATTTCTCAGCTGCAGCCTTTACAGATGCATTGTGGTTGTAAGTGCCTGAATCCAGACTTGTCCGTGCTGACTTCTAGCCAATCTGACACAGTGACGCTTCTACAGTTTGGAGGAGACTTTTAATGAGATGAGATTTTAGTTGCTGTATTTAACTTTTAATTATACCCTATTGGGATAAGTTTTAATTTCCCAAGTGTTACAACCAAGGCATGAAAATGTGGGTCAAGTAAACTAACAGAATTAAAAAAAAAACCCACAACAATATAACAAACCCTAAAATCTACCAGTGTGTCTCAGGCAATTAATTAGAGCAACCAGTGGTTTCTAACCTGTGTGAATGTTTCACGAGTCTGGAAAGATAGACTCAATGTCTCCCACATTGGCAGTCTGCTTTCAAGAGGACTTGACTTGGATCTGTAGATCTGGGTAGTTAAGCCTTAATGATTCAGGTATAGGTTGTTCTCTATGGGTATCTGCAGTGAATTGCAATCCTGTGTTGGCTGCCACGTCGCCATTTGTCATCCCAGTCTCATTAGGGGACTCAGAGTCATCTGAGCAAACATAGACACTCACATTTGACAGGTGTGAGGTTCCTTAAACTGAGGAGAAAATATGTGAGTTTCTCTGTGAATCTGGTTGATTCATATCCCTCTTCTGCCCCTCAGAGGCCAGTGATTGAGGGGTGTCTGAGGTTTGTGTTGAACTTGTGCTTGAAGTTTCCAGATAGAAAAGTTCAAGATTCTGGCTTAACTGGAAGAGTTTAGGAGTTCTTTTCTGCGAATTGACACACAGAAAATTCCTTGGCTTCCTGGCAGCTGAACCTGCCAGCTGGGTAGACCGTTGGGGCAGGGCAACATCCTTGCCGTTGGTCAGCGCAGTGGGCTGACAGTGGGACCGAGAGGGTGTTAGGCAATAGTCCAGGGCATGGGGCCCGTTGGATGTGCAGACACAAGTGTTCCCGTGATCTGTGCACGTATATCCAAGAGAACCAGGGCCTTGAGCCTCAGGCCTGAGAGGCTGGCTTTCAAGGCAAAAGATTAGAAGAAAGAAAACATGCCACACATGATATACCTCCTCTCTTGCTCTGCTCCCGTCTACGTTTGCTGCCCTCACATATAACGTTACCTTCCATGCAACTTACTGAGTCAGTGCTAAAATCTTGCTGAACCGGAACTGTTATTTTGAGTTGCCCCATCTGTTTCTTTGTGCACCAGTGAGTGTGTGAATAAATGCACCGATTTAAAAAAAAAATACAACAGCTCTTAGAACAGTTGGAACCCAGAAAAGTAACCCTTTATTATTCCATTGCTTTTCGTGGGGTAATTTCCCTTCCCTCTTCATTTATGTACATAGAATTTTTTGGCCATATTTTTTTATTGTGGCAAAATATGCATAAGACAAAACTTACCATTTAAACTATTTTTAGGTATGAAATTCAGTGGCATTTAGTGTATTCACGTTGTTGTGCAACCATCACTACTGTGCATCTCCAGAACTGTCACCTTCTAAAACTGAGAATCTGCCGTTAAGAAATAACTCCCCATTCCTCCCTTCCCCAAGCCCCAGTAACCTGTGTTCTACTTCTCAGTTTCTACGAATTTGCCTGCTTCAGGAGCCTCACATAAGTGGAATCATACAGTATTTGTCCTTTGTGTCTGGTGTACTTCACTTAGCATCAAGTCTTCAAGCTTCATCTAAGTTGTAGCATGTGTCAGAATTTCATTCCTTTTTAGGGCCGAATAATATTCCATTGTATGTGTATGCCACATTTTGTTTATCTGTTCACCTATTGGGATACATTTGGGTTGTTGCTGCCTTTTAGCTATTGTGAATAATGCTGCTCTGAAAATAGTGCTTTACATGTGTTTATGTTTCTGCTTTCATTACTTTTGGAAGTAGAATTGCTAGATCACGTGATAATTCTACGTTTACCTTTTTGAGGTAAATCTTTGTTTAGTTTTTCACAGTTATTGCACCATTTTACATCCCCATCAGCAATGCACGAGGGTTCCAATTTCTCCACATCCTTGCCAACACTTACTTTTAATTTTTTTTTTTTTTTTTTTTTTTGCGGTACGCGAGCCTCTTACTGTTGTGACCTCTCCCGTTGTGGAGAACGGGCTCTGGACACGCAGGCTAAGCGGCCATGGCTCACAGGCCCAGCCTCTCCGCGGCATGTGGGATCTTCCCGGACCGGGGCACGAACCCGCGTCCTCTGCATCGGCAGGTGGACTCTCAACCACTGCGCCACCAGGGAAGCCCTAATTTTTTTGATAATAGCCATCCTAATGGGTGTGAAGTGATATCCCACACAGAATCTTGTGATTTTGATTTGCACGTGTGCATAAATTTTAAAAAGTTTCAACAGAGCATATATGTCATTTTGCACTCTGGCTGATTAGTTAATATTTTTATCATGTTTTACCTTTAAATGACTGTTTTTAATTGCATTTTTCTGGATCCACCTGGAAGTTACCAGGTATCTGAAGAATTAGAATTTGAACTAACGATACAAATGTGGCCTTCACTACAGAAACGGAAAGGGCCAAGTAAAAGAGTAGCCACCCCAGGAGGAAACTGAAGGGTTTCCTATGCCCATTTTGGGCCTCTTAGCAACTTTACCAGTAAATCTACGTGCTGGATGCTTCAGGATATAGGAGGGAGTCTGCTTGCAAGAAGCAAATTCCTGGTGAGACAAAAAAGGATTAGACCAGGGCAATGCCAAGCAACAGAGAGAGAGCAAAATCATCTAATTTATCATCCTTCCCCCAAGGCTGAGAGGCTTTTTTTTTTTTTAATTTATTTTTGGCTGCGTTGGGTCTTCGTTGCTGCACACAGGCTTTCTCTAGTTGTGGCGAGTGGGGGCTACTCTTCATCGTGGTGCGCGGGCTTCTCATTGCAGTGGCTTCTCGTTGCGGAGCATGGGCTCTAGGCGCGTGGGCTTCAGTAGTTGTGGCGTGCGGGCTCAGTAGCTGTGGCTCGCAGGCTGTAGAGCGCGGGCTCAGTAGTTGTGGCGCACGGGCTTAGTTGCTCCGCGGCATGCGGGATCTTCCCGGACCAGGGCTCGCACCCGTGTTCCCTGCGTTGGTAGGCAGATTCCCAACCACTGCGCCACCAGGCAAGTCCAGAGCTGAGAGGCTTTTAAGTAGTTTGGGAAAACTTTGAAGGGGGAGGGAAAGGTTGAGAGTAATTTAAAAACTTGTCCCCTACAGGCCAGTTTGTTAAAAGACCAATTTTACCAAAAGGCTAAGGCTGTGATTAAGCAAAGCCTTTGAAAAAGAATCTTAAAATATCCCATTAGGAAAAAAAAAAACAAACATCCCATTAGGAGCGATGACAGAGCATGGTTATTAAACATCAGAGTATTTAAATGAGAATCGTGAAGCAAAAATGAGTGCTTTGTGCGAAGACTAATTTGGTCACCAAAAACTATAGAAACTTTCAGAAGATACAGAGAATGCTTGTAAGGGAAATGGAACTCTTTGTAGAACTGAGTTTTAAAAAAAGTTTACTTACGGAGCTTCATTTGTATACATTTCTAAAACCAATTCTAAATATTACTTAAAATGCCAGTAGGAAAACACTTTTTTACTGACTGCTTTTTAACCTGTGGTTTTTGGAAAGAAGCATCTATTTCCCAGTCTTACCTGAAAGAACCAGCTGTTAATCAGGTCCCTCCCAGAGACTGGATACTTGTCCTACGAGGCGGAGGTGTCCGGGATCACACTTGACACTGGACCATTGGGCATCAGTGGCGAGTTCATCTGTGTTTCAGGAAGTAGCTGACCATTCACCTGAGCCCAAACATTGCCAGACAGTCAGCTCTGAGCTGCATAGTCATTCCAGTTGATTATGTGGAGATTTGCAGACTAGAGCGAAGAGAAGAATGAATTGAATGGGCCCGAGGGACTTTTTCCATGTCTGCATAATTCAGCTCCATGGCGGTGGTTACAGGGGGTTACTTCCATGGTAACAGTGCCTCTGTAAAGATACTTAGAAACCCACTGGTGGAAGGAGCTTGACCAGGCTCCTCTCTGTATCTCAGCTGTAGAGGCAGCATGAGATTGAGCTCAAGACTAGGCACGGGTTCCTGACTCAGGTTTGCCTGTCGTAGGCCTGAGATATCTGGTGTTGGTTGCTTCATCTTTCTGCAAGGTTTGCTGGCAACTGTCAGAGGCATCGTGTATGTGGATCATTTTGCAATTGCAGAATACGATAAGCATTGTTATTAGTAAGTCAAATAGTAAAACTGAAAAGAATAAGTGCCCCGCCCTGCCCTCATCAACTCACTTCCTCTTTTGGCATCGCTTAGGCTTCTCTTGTCAGCAGGTGCAAAGCCAATAATGTGAGGTACTTGAACCAGCCATGAATTAATTCTCTTCCTTTTTCCGTGACAGTGTTAAGCTTCACAGCCTCGTCATGCTGTTTCTGAACAGTTAATAATGTGCAGCCACATTGGGGCATCAAGTCAGTGCTAAAGTGGCCGGGAAACTTGGGTGAAACTGTGAAATGTAAGTGTCCATTCACAGGACCGGCAAAGTGGGGGCTGGAGGGGCGACCGCTTACTTTGAAATCTACAGACATGGCCAAGAGTGAGTGCATGGTCGGTACATTCAGACTCCCTCAACTCTTCCTCTTAGGATTTCCCCCAGGTGCTATTCACAGGACCATTAATTCACCTAGAAACTTCTAGAAATGTAAGAGGACTCATTCTGCTTTCAGCATGCCTTCCTGCTACTGACCCTCAGCTACCATGGAGCTCATTACCGTTTGTACAGAGAGATTACTCAGGAATAATATTACAGGAATAGTGTAAGTGTAGGTAAGTAGAAAGTTTGAGTTGCCTTGTTATTTTGTGTGATGGTACCTCCATGTACATTTTATTATGTTTGTATGTAATTATAATGAATTGCTATTACTGCGTGCCTACCACGTGCCACACACGAGGTGCTTGTCACTGATTGACTCCAATCCTTAGTAACACCTGCAAGATAGGTGGCTTTAATGATGAGGAAACTGGCTTGAAAAGGTAAAAATAAACTATTTCTAGGCCCAGCAGGCTGTTGTGCTTGCGTGAAACATTCTTCCCAGAATCCGAAAGCTTCCTAGGGCTTCTCTTGTTCCCATGTTTGCCAGTTATTTAAGTCGTTGGATACCCAGTTTGGGGAGATCACCTGTGTTTTATGCTGTCCTGTGAAGAGGTACCAGGAATAGGGGTTTTGCATCCTGGATTCAGTCCTCAACTGAGTTCAGCATTTTGATTTCCATTATTATGACTAAATAGTTGACCTAGGTGGATATGTGGTTATTTTACTCCGCTTTTTAAAAAAACTGCTTTATTGAGGCATAATTTATATGCCATAAAATTCGCTAATTTTTAAAGTGTGTTAATGATTTTTAGTAGATTTGCAGTATTGTGCCACCATCACCACAATCTAATTTCAGAACATTTTCATTGCCCCTAAAAGAAACTGTGCTCTAGTTGTCTCATTTGTTACCTTCTCGTTTGTGGTACCCTCTTGTGATTTGAAAACCGGATTGATCAGGTTTTCTAAGAGCTGGCTGTGAAGAGGAAGAAACCATTTTTAAAAATGATCTTTCAGTTTTAGCAAACATTTAATACGGCATTTGCCACATCAGGCACTGTTCTGAAATGCCTTGTGAAGGTCAAGTGCTTTGTGAAGATCAATGTATTTAAGTCATTGATTCCTTATGACACCCTTTGAGATAGATATTCTTATTATTTATATCTTACAGATGAGGAAACGGAAGTACTGAAAAGTTAAATACCTTGACCAGCATCACAGCACTAGTTAACGGTGGAGTCAGGAATCAGACATGTTATTCTAAGCATTCTGAAGTACCTGATGAGACCAGAAAGAGTAGGGGAAGCAGGGGTGAGCCAGATGGATGGAAGGCATCAGAAAGAGTAAGCTAGTGCCCTCCAGGAAAGAGTCAAGGCCTTTAGTCAGACCCTTCTCTTAGATGCCTTAGTGTAAGGTATTGAATTAGCCAGATAAATCTATCCTAGTGGTCTTTGTAGCACTGTCTGTCATCTAGGATTCATCCTTCCATTCACTCTCTCTTTTGCCTTGGTGTCACAGGGAGCAAAACATGTTTTCATGGACTTTGGTTTATGTACTGGACACCAAAGAGAGTGTTGTGCTAGGGGTTCCTTACCTGAGGGGGGTGTATGTTGGGGGAATTGGAGGTGGGGTCTGTGTTCTGGTGAAAAGGTCCTTGATGAGGATCTGAGACGCCTGGCTTGACCTGATCTGGGGGAGGAACTGTGCCCAGTCTGTTGCCCTGTGTCCTGTCCTTGATCTGATCCCATAACTCTTCTCTTACAAATGGTTATGTTATGGCTGTTGGGTGTCTCCCCATTAACCTTGCTTTTTTTTTTTTTTTTTTTTTGTGGTACGCGGGCCTCTCACTGTTGTGGTTTCTACCGTTGCGGAGCACAGACTCTGGATGCGCAGGCTCAGTGGCCATGGCTCACGGGCCCAGCTGCTCCGCGGCATGTGGGATCTTCCCAGACCGGGGCACGAACCCACGTCCCTTGCATCAGCAGGCGGACTCTCAACCACTGCGCCACCAGGGAAGCCCTAACCTTGCTTACTTTAAACTTGGGAGCCCTTCTTTGTTAAGGGGGTGGTCTCTGGGTCACTCAGGGTACTAGAATTCTGGGGAGGCAAGCTCATAAGGATGGTAGTGATTGAGTTCAGCTGCCCGCCAGAAACAAACTCTGGAAGTGGGGGAATCTGGAAAATGCCAACCGTGGCAGTAATTTAGCCTCCAAGGGAAAATTGCCAATCTGATTTTTGCTTAGCGTTCCCCCGTGTCTTTAGGGCACAGAAAGGTTTTGGAAGTATTGGGTAGTATAAATGAGGAGACCCCCATGCTGGGTGTGTGTTCACATTTATATTTAATAAATGTTAATTGATTAGTGCATTCCGGTGGGAGAAGAATTTGGCTCTTCATACTTAATCTGTAATGTATTTGGGATTCAATAATTTTTGCTCATTTCAAATATACTGGCTTTTGGGTGTTTTTTCTTTTTGGTGGGAGGGGCTACCATCTTTTTATTCTGCTAGGTACAGCCCTCATCTTGCTGTCGGCAGATTTTCATCAGTTGAGGGTATCTTATGAAAAATCACAGAAACATGCCCAAGAGGGAATCAGATAGTATGTGGAATGCATGGTAATGTCGGAACTGTTTGAATGTACTGAAACTTGGAGAACTGCTCAACTTGAAACCCCACTGCTTTTTTTTTTTTCCTTGCACCCAGCTCATGTGGGTTTGTTTTGGGTTATAGACTTTAAAAGCAAAATATGGACATTGACTGGGACTCAAATGAGAACATAGGTCTTAAGTAATTTCTATTGATTAGTTTTATAAATTCAACAACATCAACAGCATTTGGGCACCTCTGTTGAGTGCTAGGTGCTGAGAATACCTGAAATGTAATAAAAACCTTTTTTCCTGATCAATGAGTTTTTAGTCTGGCTTCTCTGTCTTGTGTTAATCAGCTTTCTGTCAAACTCATGAGCTAGGTGTCAAGCTTAGCCGTGTTTTGCTTGTAGAGATTAAGTAACATTGATGACGATGTACCTTGGTGGAGAGGCCTTTCCTCTTGGTTATGCAGCCTCTGCTCTAAGAATGTAGACTCACTACTGACTCACTAGCAGTGTGGCTTTGGAGTTTGAATCGTCAACCTTTCTGAACCTTCCTTATCTGAAAAAATGAACATAATTGGTCCTGTGCTCTCCCTGTAGCTCTCAGAGGGTTTGTATCTGTTAGAACCACAGTTTGGTCCAATGTTTGCTAGAACCTTCAAGTCCTAGGTGTAGAGTCTTGGCCTGACCTGTGGAGCAGCAGAGATGAGATTTGAGAACTAGAAGAGGGAGGATTCAGGAGCGTGAAAGTCGCCTCTTTTCAAGGGATGGTGTGGATTGGGTGATGGGAAGCTTTGTGGAAAGCTCTAGCCTTTGCCCTTCTGAGTTTGCACACAATTGAAATAGTTCTTTCAGGGTTTGTGCCTCACTTATTTAGGGACATTCTTTGGTAAGTAGAATGGGTCAGGCACCTGGTTTAAGAGACTTTATTGGCATTTGTCCCTGCACAGATGGTTTCCAGTAAAGCAAAAGGCCAATCTGTAGGATTAAGTTCAACTCCCCCTTCCTTTGAGTGGCCTTTCTTTATTAGCTCTGTGAGAGGCCTTGGTCATGCTGTTTAACATGAAGAGCTATTAGTGTTCCTACTTGTGCAGTGGCACTAGCTACCTCATGGATTGCCCTGTGGTTTAAATTAGATGAAACTAAAACACTGATTATAGTTTCTGGTACTTGGTAGTTGCATAGGTAATTCCTCCTGCCACATTTCCACCCCAGACTACTTGCTGACCTGTTTCTTGGTTCACACTGACCTTTCTTTTGGTCTGTATGACTTGTTCTGTCCTGTAGTCTCACACTGCCTTGCTCCATAACTTAACTGCTTCATATATTTGTGTGTAAATATTTACGTTTATAAAATATCTTCCCAGATTTGTAGAGGTTAGGAAGCTACCCCTTCCTTTCTGTTTCCCATCATGTCTGGTATAAAATGCATATATCAGACACCCACAGGGAATGTTGATCAAAGACAGCATTGGTGAGAGTGCCGAGTCTGTAATGTTTATTCACTTTTAACCTTTCAGGTGTCTTATTTTTTTTTTTTTTTTTTTTTTTTTGCGGTACGCGGGCCTCTCACTGTCGTGGCCTCTCCCGTTGCAGAGCACAGGCTCTGGACGTGCAGGCTCAGAGGCCATGGCTCACGGGCCCAGCCGCTCCACGGCATGTGGGATCTTCCCAGACTGGGGCACGAACCCGTGTCCCCTGCATCGGCAGGCGGACTCTCAACCACTGCGCCACCAGGGAAGCCCCTCAGGTGTCTTTTTGAGTTAGAAGAAAAATTTTTTTTAAACATCTTTATTGGAGTATAATTGCTTTACAATGTTGTTAGTTTCTGCTGTATAATGAAGTGAATCAGCTATACATATTGCTGTGATTTATGTCATAGAGTGTTCTGCCAATGTTTTCCTGTAAGAGTTTTAATAGTGTCTGACTATACTACCGAAAGCACTCTACAGATTCAGTGCAATCCCTATCAAACTACCAATGGCATTTTTCACAGAACTAGAACAAATAATTTCACAATTTGTATGGGAACACAAAAGACCCCGAATAGCCAAAGCAATCTTGGGAAAGAAAACGGAGCTGGAGGATTCAGGCTCCCTGACTTCAGACTATACTACAAAGCTCCAGTAATCAAGACAGTATGGTACGGGCACAAAAACAGAAATATAGATCAATGGAACAGGATAGCAAGCCCAGAGATAAGGTGACCATATGTGCATGGATTTACCTTTGATAAAGGAGGCAAGAATATACAGTGGAGAAAAGACAGCCTCTTCAATAAGTGGTGCTGGGAAAACTGGACAGCTACATATAAAAGAATGAAATTAGAACGCTTCCTAACAACACATACAAAAATAAACTCAAAATGGATTAAAGACCTAAATGTAAGGCCATTCACTATAAAACTCTTAGAGGAAAACATAGGCAGAACACTCTATAACATAAATCACAGCTAGATCCTTTTTGACCCACCTTCTAGAGAAATGGGAATAAAAATAAACAAATGGGGCCTAATGAAACTTAAAAGCTTTTGCACAGCAGAGGAAACCATAAACAAAACAAAAAGACAACCCTCAGGATGGGAGAAAATATTTCCAAACGAAGCAACTGACAGAGGATTAATCTCCAAAATACACAAGCAGCTCATGCAACTCAATATCAAAAAATAAACAACCCAATCCAAAAATGGGCAGAAGACCTAAATAGACATTTCTCCAAAGAAGATATACAGATTGCCAACAAACACATGAAGGATGCTCAACATCACTAATTATTAGAGAAATGCAAATCAAAACTACAATGAGGTATCACCACAAACCAGTCAGAATGGCCATCATCAAAAAATCTACAAACAATAAATGCTGGAGAGGGTGTGGAGAAAAGGGAACCCTCTTGCACTGTCAGTGGGAATGTAAATTGATACAGCCACTATGGAGAACAGTATGGAGGTTCCTTAAAAAACTAAAAATAGAAGAAATTTTTGAAGCTGAAAGGAACTTCAGCAAATCTTCAAGCACAACCTGCTCATTTTATATACGTAGGCCTAGAATGGTTAAGTCAGTTTTCCAAAGTTCTGTGGGGAGTTAGTTGAAATTAGCAGTACAGTTTTCTGACTTCATTTTCTGGTGCTTTTTCATGCAAGAAAATCCAATATAGACCCTTATTAAAAAGCTAAGTACACAGACCTGTGAGAGCTTACTTTCTAGGTAAGAGCACCATGTGCTACTGAAATAATGGGATTGGAGACAGACCCATTTGAAATCAAGTAACTGCAAATAGTCTTACGGTTTCATTCCATTCTCTGCTGCTGATTAATGCTAAGTCAGACTTAATAAGGATTTCCAGTGCGTATATCAGAAATGTTGGTAAAATTCCTGTAAATGATAGTTATGGAGCATTTTAATTAATTACACAATATTTTCCCAGAAATTCTTCTTGAATTCTTCCTTGGCTTAATTTCCAAACAGAAACCAAAAGTAAAAATGATAAGGAGTCCTACTTATGGTTGTACTGATGATACTCCTTATTTATAATGGAAGTAAAATAACAAAGCTGTTGTATCCTAATATGCTAGAACCAATGAGAGTTTGTCACATTTTTACCAGGTATTTTATTGTGAAATGTGCCCCCCTCCCTTGACATCTGGAATGTCATTCTAGTTAGGACATGTCTGTAACATTGGTAAGAGATGTGAACCCACCCTTTAGGCTCATGTAAGTCTACAGGTAATGCCTTTTGTGGTTTTCCATATGTTTCCAATGACTGTTTCTTGGCAGTCTCCAAATGACTCCCTCCACCCCCATCTCCTTGGAATGAGTGTTCCAAGAAACAAGCTGAATAATCTTTGACTAGAATGCACAGAGAGGGTTGCAAGGCTTTTTAGCAGTTTTTGGTTGGAGGAGTCTAACTTCACAGGTTGAACTTTAGCCTCTGTTAGCATTTGGTTACACCTTGTAGAAGGTTTATGGTAGTGGCGCATCATTTCTAGGATGATGAAGTGTTTTTTCACCTACCTTATTGCTGTCAGGTAAAACAATTTAAGTGTTATGGCATCTCAGTATACCGAGGCCCACAATGGGCTTTGAGCTGTGAATTAAGGGCTCTTCATTTTTGTGGTTGTCTGTGGCGGAGACGCTCACCAGAATAGCTGTAGGCATTGGGGATAGCAGTGTAGCAAGGCGCTTCTGTATTCAGAAGACCTTTTTTTTTTTTTTTTTTTTGCGGTACGCGGGCCTCTCACTGCTGTGGCCTCTCCTGTTGTGGAGCACAGGCTCCGGACGCGCAGGCTCAGCGGCCATGGCTCACGGGCCCAGCCGCTCCGCGGCACGTGGGATCCTCCCGGACCGGGGCGCGAACCCACGTCCCCTGCATCGGCAGGCGGACTCTCAACCACTGCGCCACCAGGGAAGCCCCAGAAGACCTTTTAAGCATCACTAGCAGCACAGACAAGCAGGTAGTGGAAAGAGACCTAAAACGGCAACCCATCGCTCCCACCCCAAGCCCCCGGCAATGGTGGTTGCCGTAGCATCTTAGTATCTTGTGTCGCTTGTTTTATCCCTTCCTCCATTAGCATTTAGCCCCAAAGACAAAGGCCGTGTCACTGGACACTCAAAGAGGCCAAGAATTGTTTGTATGTATAATTTTTGAAAATTCATCCCTCACTTTATCAAGGAACAGGATGATTACGTACTCAGCTTTGATGTGAAACGTGTTCTTTGATCATCAGTTAAGACACAGTGGTTCTGATTTCATTGGTCTGAAGCGCGGGGCCCAGGTGTTGGGATTTTTTTTTTTTTAAAGCTCCCAAGGTGATTCTAATGGGCAGCTGAGGTTGAAGTGTATTTTCCTCAGAAAACACAAAGAGGCGTGTAAAGCAATGATATATCTTACATATGCTCACTCCTGGATAGTTTTAGAAAAGCTGTTTTAGATAGTTTTAGAAAAGCCTATATTCTAATTCTTAGTTTGAACTACGGTAAGGAAATACACTTAATGGTTGAGTTCATCACCTGTTCACATTTAGGTAATATTTCAAGACACCTAGAAGGTATTTGTAAGAAAAGTAAAATTTTAAGCACAACTGATCCATCTGAAGACACAAAAAAATCAAGCACTTGCTGCCCAGCAGGTACGCTCTTTGTGCCTGGCCTCCTGGCCTCCACCCCATGGGGTCGGGTGGCATAGGTAGCAGGCCTACGTTTGTATTATAGAACCCCTCAGTGGACCTTTTCTTACCCTGGGTTGGGGAGGATTGTGTCAACCAGGTTTTTCTCCCACTGTGATGTTGGAGGACTGGAAACGGGAAACGAATCTGATTAGGCCCCAAACAAGGGTAAAGTGAAAACCAGTGCTCTAACCACTGACTCCTAAAATATATTATGTGGACGAGGTGGGAGACAAGCAGGGCAAAGTTATGGTTTAAAATCATTTGTTGTTTTCCTTTCTATAATTCTTTCTTTCCTCTCTCTGTCTTTCTCTCTCGTGCTCTTTCTTTTTTAGCAACATAACATCTCTCTTAAAAAGATTAAAACTTTAATATGTGAAGGGAAGACACTTCAAAAGGGTAAATGATGAAAAAGAAGACTTCTTCCTCTCTGTGATGCCAGTTTCACTCCCCAGTATTACCATTCCAGGTAGCCAGTGTGAAGCTATTTTGTAAATCCTTCCAGAATTGGATATGTATTCAGGCAGGGCCCCTGGGACTGGATATGTATATTACATTTAGGTTACACTTTGAATGACTCCCCTTGCCCTCTGTGGTTGCCCCATATGCAGAGTAAGTATACACTGCCTTTAAAACAAAACGAAATAGGATTTCACTCAATGTATTGTGCTATATCCCATGGCTTTTCCATTTAACAGTATATATAATGGAAACTTTGCCATTGTTTTTAAATGGTATTACTGTATTGCGATATTGCCAAATTACCCTTTAAAAGGTGATACATTACCAACCGTGTATGTTAGTAACTGTTATTTTCCCTCCATTCTTGCCAACTTCGCACTTTATCAAATGTTTGTCAATTGTTTGATAAAATACTCATTCCAAAAATGTTTTAAGTGACTTCTGTGTGCTCTGTGCTGGAAAAGAACAGTAAATCAGAGGCATGTTTCTTGCTCTTATAGAAGCTTATGGTTTAGTGAGAGGGAGGGACAGAAAAGTAAGCAAATCACAATTTACTATTACTTTATGCATAAATTTACCCTGGAAACAAAGGGGCAGCTGTAGTAATCTGTATGGTTTAATTTAAAGCTAAAAATGTCACAGAAATAGGCCTTACTGCTGCTTATGTTGCTGCAGTGTTTTTCTTATTTGTAGTATGTTTTCCATTTGATATCTTCTTGTGTCTTCTAAGTAATCTCATCTCCATAATTCAGAGCCTTTTCCTTTCACCTTTCAGATATATCGAATATACGGTAGGTACCAAGTCTTTAGAGACTCTTAAAACTTTTCTGAAATGATACCATTTTTATTCTTTTTTAGTGGGCTACTATACATTGTGTTGGGAAGCTGAGAAATATCTAGTAATCTGAAACAAGAGTTTATAGAAACCCTGTGTTTTAACTAAATTGTGTTTTGTAATTCTGTAACATGGCTGTTGGACTTTAATCATTATGACGTTGGATGAAAATCAAGTTGTGGTGTAGAAAGTGTTCCTGGTTATTGCAGTATGTCACATACAGCTTAATCTAATGTCTGATGCTATTTTTCTGGTCTGTCTAGAGATTTACCTAACGAGTGTTGTATGAAAATGGTTAAAGCCCAAGGCAGGGTGCAGTATCCATCCAGATGCACCCATGCAGAGTTGTCCCCTCCTGAGCCGATGCTCCTGCCTTCTGTTGCCTTTTAAACTCCTGCTTCCTTCCTTTCTAGAATCGGGTTAAGGGCCTACTGTGAGAACTGGAGCATGAATTGGTAATAACGTCCTGCCTCTAGTGATTCATTTTTCTTTTCCACACCCTTTCAGACACACCCTTTCAGAGATAGAGGCTTTATCGAAAGTTAAAGGGAGAACAGGATAAAAGTTTAGTATTCGAATTTGCCAGCTTTTGCTGACTTGCTGTGAACTGTTGCCAAATCAGTGTGGCTGGTATTTGTTGACAGATCCCTTAGATGACCCACTTCTCTTATTTCTTTCCCTTCTAAGACTTTATATGGTGACTGTCTTCAACTTGCCTTCGATTTTGGTGGAATTCTCTTTCATTCTTTACTTCCTAAGCTTTTAGAAATTGATTCTTTAAGATTTGTCTCTGAATTGACACAGTAGGATAGGAATCCAAGACCGGATTTTGCTCCCCAGGGCCGTGAATGCTATGTTAATCAGGTTGAAAGTTCTATTTTTCCTTTCTGTAGTTTTCTTCTACCTTCTAAAATGAAGGTACTGGACTCGATTAGCTCCATCTTTTTCATTCAGCTCAACAGTTCCGTGCATGTATTGCATCTATGTATCTTTCTTGAATCTTTAAAAAAAAAAATGTGGCAGCAGATGTGTACTCTGAACAGTTGGTAATTTGGGAATTTTTTTAATACTGGTTTTATCAAACAATGACTTGTTATCCTCTCACTGGCAAAGTATAGTGGTGTTTATTTTCCATGTGGGAGTTGAGAGATTGTCATCTACCTGAGATTAGGAAATGTCCTCATATTAGCCCTCTTTGGATCTTGGGGCCATGCAATTCTTTGTCTATTCCTTGGCGAAAGGCACCCCTTTACCAACATGCACTTGGGCGTGCGCTCACCCCTTGTTAATGTTCTGTTCTGGGCTAAACGAACATTGTGCTGCGTGTGTTTTACTCAAGTCATTTAGTTGAGGTGAAAGTGAAATACCATTTCCTAATGGCCCTAGGGGTGGCTTAGAGCCCAGGTCTATGGGGTAGGTTGAAGATAGGAATGTTGTAGGGCAAGTTAATGTTTATATACCTACTTTCAGCTCCATTAATCCCTCATCTTTCTTTACAGGTTTGATTCAGGATTTATTTCAGCAAATCCTGGCATTACAAATCTCCAGGGTTTTTTTTGCTCATTGATGGTTAAAGGTGGACCTTAAAAATGCATTTCCCACACTGCCTTGCATCTGTTTTGAATAATTATGTTTTGTGTTTTGCTTTACAAAGGGCAAAGTGACCTTGGGGGCTGAAAGCTTAGCTGATTTTTTTTTTTTCTGGTTTCTGCAGGGATCTGGAAAATAATGTTTTTTTTTTAGGTCAGTTATTATTTTCTTTATCACACAAAGGAAAAGAGATCACCTTTAGGAACTACTGCTTTAAATCATCTTCCTTGAGTGTTAGTTTTCTGTTGTTTCATCCAAAAATGGAGGAAATTAATCTGTACCCTCATAGGCTCATTATAAAGTTCAGTTGAGATAATGGTGTGAAGACTTATGAAAATAATACTTAAGAGAAATTGAGTTAATCTAGCTTTACTTATCAGTGTCTCAGTAACCTCAAGTTTAAAAGGTGTTTTGTCTACCAGCTTGTTGCCTGTGCACAGTTAATCTGAGAGACTCTGCTTTTCAGCAAATGGAGAAAGATTCATTTTTTTATGGAGATGAAACATATTCTATTCTAGCTGCCACAGTAAATAAGCAACATGTTTTTGAAACTAATGTGATTTTGAATTAGTCATTTAAACATCAAATACATCATTTTTAGGTTTAGTATCATAACTTGTGTTATTATTATGTAAAATTTGGAGTACCTTGACAAAATAGAAATTAATATGCCATGTGCTGTTTTAAAGATTAAATCTGAAAAATTAAATCTGAGAAGTATTTTGAATATTTTCAAAATGAGAAGTTTCCCTCTCCCCATCTGTATGTATATGAAATTTTATGAAATGGGCTTTATGCTATCGTTTGTTATCAGTATTTGGCTAATACCTGTGTAGAAGGAAGTGGGAACCTCCTATGCTGAATATGTGTTTTCTTCTCGTAAATAGGGATCAGCAGTTGCGTTTTTTAAAGTGTCTGCGATGATTCAGTTTTCATCTCTACTTTCATTCTGTCATTGACTCTGTTGAGTGAGCATGTGAAAGCTTGACATCATGATTTAATCATTTTCTGATTTTGCAGTAATGCAAAGTGGAGTGGAAGCATCATGAGAATCATGCCAGTTTTCTTAAGGTTTGACACACCCATCTTCATTCACAGTATTGTTCTAAAGATGCACCAGGAAATACACACACACAGCCCAGTGAAACATCTGAAGGGACTTGGCTGCCTTCTGTTCTTTTCCTGTCTCCTCCCTTTGTTTTCCAGATGCATCAGCAGATGGCTGTCCAAAGCTCTAAATTTGTACCTTGCGTGACCTTTAGCCTGGAGGAAAGCAAATCTCTTCTGGGAGTAGACTTCCAGGCCATCACCAGTAGATCTGTTGTCAATTGTCATAAATACATTCAGTTCTTTGGCTGTTCCTTCTGAGGTTTACACAGCATAGGCTTTCTTGGGACTGTAACAAATTTAAAGATGAGTGAGATGAAACTGGAGAACGCTCCATGGTAGTTCCTGAGTCCTGCAGTGTGAGAGCATACAGAAGAAGCTTCAGTAAGCTTCTGCTGAGGGCTGGCTTTAAAAGAAGCTTTCAGGCTGCCCGGCATTGTCTTTGGAGTCAGGCAGACTTGGGTTTGAGTTCTGCCTCTGCTGTGTGCTAGCCAACCTTACCCTGTAGAGCTGTTAGCATTGAATTGAGGCCCTATGTATACTCACAGCCCAGAACTGATCGGACCTAAGGGGTGCTCAGTAAGTGGTAGGTCACTTAACATCTTCTCCTAAGAGCTCATTCTTAAATCTCTGTATTTGAGAACAGGAGGCTCTAGAACTAATCAAGGGAAGGGACGTTGTGTGCTACCAGCAGAGAATCAGAAAAAGAATCAAGCAAGTAATTTTATTAGCTCCTTTATCATCTATTGTGTAATTCATTGCCTTAGGCGCTTTTAAACTACTGTAACCCAACCAAGAGAGAATGCAAGTTGTCTTAAAGCAGTGGCATGCCCTTGTTTGTGAGAACTCATTTTATGGGGAGGAATCACATAGGTTACACGTGTCCATAGGCAAAAGACCTGAAGGTGAGTGAAGGAAATTGATGTGCTCATTCTGGGGGAGAGAAAATAAACCCAACTTCTTCCCTTCCTGCCACCAGGCTGAGGGGTTGGCTGAGAATGGGAAGCCTTGTCTCCTGCAGGGGTTGACTCTTGATGTAGTGTAGTAAGGCTATCAAGGTTGGTCTGACCGTAAAGTTAAATGCTCCTGCGTAAGACGTTTGGTTGAGAGATGACAGGAAAAGTTGGAAGAAGTAAATGAGGTTGTGGAGGAAATAATGGCCTGGGAGTCCTCGAGGAAAACATGTCACCACGTTCAGTCGGCTATGACTGCTTGACTAAGCCTGGGATCAGAGGGTGGTGGTTAAAGCAGGGTCGGCATTCCCCTCCTCTCATTGCTGTGTTCTTCTGGTCCTTCCCCACTGTTGCCTCCGCCCTTCTAAAGAAAAAGCTCTGTAGATGGCAGTGGCAGAAAATTAGTCTGATGTAGTCTGGAGAAAATTTGTGTCCCGCCCTACTTTCCCCGAGCTTTGAAAATCTCAAATGCAAGGCCAAACAGTGCATTATTACTAACATGATAGAGGAAACTGGTACTATTAATGTCATGAAGGAGAAAGCCCATTTTGAATAGAAACAGAAGGATGTTTATGAGGGAAAAGTCGGCTGGTGGTGGCAAAACTGAGCAGTAGGAAATTTAACTATAATCACTCCATTGAGTTTTTTTTAGAAGGACTCCTCAAACTGTTGGAAGTTGTCTAGTAATCAGCATAGTAGCCGTTAACAAAAATCCGCTCTGACCTAGAGCAGCAGGAAAGGGAAAGGGTCAGGTATGTAAATTTTGTGCAGACCGGGTTGTATAGCAGGAAAGTATGTACAGTAAATGTCCATATTAGATCAGCCCCTTTTAAAATTTACAAACGCCAGGGGCTGTAGGTGGATGAAGGCATTAGGACTGTATATGGTGGCTCTTTGAAAACTGCATGTTTGGGGCTCATGTTTCTAGTTGCAGCTCAATCTGATTTTGAGATTTTAAGATCTGAATCAAACTAGGTATAGTGTAAGAATTAGACATTTGATCTCCTGCATCTTATCCAATACACAGGAACCCTAGTGCTTCCTGAGCTTTGACATGAACTGGATCCCTGCTGGCCTTTGATTTTAGTTTGTGTGTAGTGAGTGACTAGGCGGCACCTTGGTGATGGCGGAATCTTCCCATAAAGCTGAAGGGCCCCTGCAGGACACAGCAGTTGGTTTACTAACCAGCCCAAGCCCTGCTTGCCCCAGTGGGCGGGAACGTGGCTTTAGGTGGCCGATTGGTTTGTTATTGGCTGTCATGAGGCAGGTAGGCTTAGCTCCTTTAATTATTCATGCCACTTTGGGAAAGCATAAACTGCCTATTCAGAGATCCGGGGCCTGGATTTGAGTGGGAATTCTTTGGCCAGGCCAGCTGTGGAATTAGCCTGAATGTGATACTAATCCCTGGGACGGTCCCTCTGAGCAGTGCACGCACATGCCTGTTTTTCCCATCCAGAGTTCACAAGCACATGCTTAGCAGTGCTGAACAAGCTCTGGCACTTAATATCTAGGCTGCGTGGTTATGGCCTAGGAGGTTTGGCACATTTGTCAGTCTCGAAGAGAGATCAGAGATGCAGTCTGGAAGGTGTTCTTATACTGCATGTCTCCGGAGGCACTGGAGTCATGTGGCTTCGATTTCTTTACTCAGATACCTGTACATACGCACCCTTCACTGGGCTCTCTCTCACACACTTGTTTAAGGGGAAATGGGCTGGGTTATGTAAAAATCTTTTGGGATTTAAGTTCTCTGTACATCCAAGGTAATTATACTTAGATGTCCCATATTGGTTATACCTGGGCATCTTTTTCCAGTTCATCATTTGTGCTTCGGATTTGTTGTTACATGTGGTAAATTCCTAAGTACTATCACGGAAGAGATACTTTTCTGTACTAGTTAGTGGGATGTAAACTGTTATTCGGTAGAACCTCAGAGACCAAATATAAATAGTTAAAAAAAAGCGCCCTATATATCTTGAGAAAACTATAATTTGAAAAGATACATGCACGCCAGTGTTCATAGCAGCACTATTCACGATAGCCAAGACATGGAAGCAACCTAAATGTCTATTGACAGATGAATGGTAAAGAAGGTATGGTGTATATGTACAATGGAATATTACTCAGCCATTAAAAAGAATGAAATAATGCCATTTGCAGTAACATGTATGGACCTAGAGATTATCATACTAAGTGAAATAAGTCAGGCAAAGACAAATATCACTTTTATGTGGAATCTAAAATATGACACAAATGAATTTGTTTATGAGACAGAAACAGACTCACTGACATAGAAAACAAACTTATAGTTACCAAAGGGGAAAGGGGGTGGGGGGGGGGAAGCCCTAACAAGTGATGGTGCATTGTGTGTCTGTAAATAAAGGTGATAAAAAGAGGTGGGTGGGTTGATCTAGACTATGCCTCTTGAATATAGATTTTCTAGCATTTTAATTTTGTTCATTGTGGGATCGAGAGGTATACCTAGTTGGGACTGAGAGAAATGAAAAATAATTTAACAAACTAAGCTGGTAACGATGTCCTCAGTGAGTTGCTGTGATATTTTACTGTTTTACTGGGATACCTGATTGGAGTTAGAGGGAGCCTGACTCTTCCCTTTCTAGAAGTAAGCCAGGGAGCAGAGACTTACAGAGGCTGCCGCCATCACATGCTTCCTCCACCCGCTGGAGCCCCTAGATTGTTCCTTCCACATTCTCTTCCCTCCACTCTTCCACTGTACTAGTGGGTACGAAGAACGTCCCTACCACCAGAAGACCCGTTTGGTTTTTTTCCCTCTCGTCTTTTTCAGTTAAGATTTCTCCAATAGAAGACACCGTGCAATATTGCTATCCCATGCTTGCTAAACTCAGACCTTTCCCCACTGCCTCACACCATTGCACACCTAATATAGAAGTTAGCAACTGAATGCTCTCTGCTATACTGTATCTCAGAATTTCACCGGCCTATTGTTAGTCTGCTCAAGTTACAGCTCAGTGTTGGTATTCTTGTTAGGTGGGTGGGCTGTCAGACTTCTTTATTTTTCTGTCTTACTGTCCCTTCAGCTTTGGACGCCTCAGAGATTAGCTAGCAGATGGGAAAGGGCGGGTGAAGACACTGCGCTTCTTTGCCACCTTTGCTCAGAAGGGATGTACATCACTTCCCCTTGTTGTCTCTGGTACCGAGGAATAATCCCAGTATGCTACCTAGATGCAAAGGGCCCGGGGAATAGTGCCCTGGTTAGAAACCCACGTCCCAAGCTGACAGTATGAAGGGGAAGTAGGAATCTTGTTGGACAGGTTGTCCCCTCTGCCCGCATTTATACATTCCAAGAATCTAGATTGGACAGTATTTGGGTATCATGGGCCTTGGCATTAGATTTGTCACTGTATATCTGAGGTGGAATCAAATTCTAAACTTCTTGGGGTATATTTTACTATCTGCCATGCCTGTTTGCACAGGTTGTTGCAAATAAGAGAGAAAGTGAGTATATTGACAAGAGGAAATTGACTCTAGCTGCCCAGCAGTGGCATGATGACAGTGAGCCCTCTTTGTGGTGAAAAAGATGCTCTAGCCCAGCAGAAGAAGCACACTGACTTCATGAAACCTTTCCTGACTTGAAGCAGATTGCTGGATTGATTTAACGTGGCTTTTTTGAAAACAGATAAATCTTGATTATGCCTTTTTATAGACTGTCAGTTTGTCTGAAACTCTTTGTGTAATCCCAGTGACAGTGAGAACAGCTAGGATACCATAGTCTATTAGTAAAAACCCCAAATTCAAACAGTAGAAAGAAAAATGACACCGGAGTCCCCTCTTGGCCGTTCTTCATCACATCTACAAGAACCATATAGTTGGTCCTTAAGTATCATTGCCTTTTGGCTGTTTCTTGGATTTATCTATTCAAAGAGGCCAATTTGAGACTATTGACTCAGTTCTATACCTCTCAAATCTGTTGTAAAAGACATAGTAAAATGTGTGGGGCAGGAAAAATCCTTGTAAAATGTATACTTGAAACAAGAGAACTGTCTGCCTCAAATTTGGCCATGACAAATGAGAGTTACATGGGCATTTTGGAAGGTGTTTTTAGTGAAGTTTGCCCTTGAAGTCTGTCTTCTCTCTTCTTAGTGCCAAAATGAGAAGGCAGAATGCCCAAATGCTAGCATTTGATATATTGAAAGGGAAGTGTGGATAGAAAGTGGGAAATGTGCTCAAATGAGACCACACAGACATTAGGGAGAATGAGGCAGCCTGTTCAGCATTGGGTTTCAGTAGAGTAAATAGGAAATGGTGTCATGCGTTGTTGACTCATCCTCCTTCTGGACACAGTCATTCAGAAATCAAAAGCAATTGGCTTTTGTACAGCTTCCTCTTGTATCTAGAAGCAAAAGGGTCACAAATTCACAGGTGTGCAGGGGCAATGCAGTTAACCTAAGTGAGTGATGCAGGCTTGGAGGAGAGGGGTTGGGGGAGAGATCAAATCTTTGGAGGAAGGGAGAGAAAGTAGGTATTGAAACTTTATACAGAAATACAGGACCAATGTTGTCAGATCTTCAGATTTTTTAAGAGAAGCTGGGAATTTTTTTTTAAAATAAATTTATTTATTTTTGGCTGTGTTGGGTCTTCGTTGCTGCACGCGGGCTTTCTCTAGTTGCGACGAGCGGGGGCTACTCTGCATTGCGGTGCGTGGGCTTCTGATTGCGGTGGCTTCTCTTGTTGTGGAGCACGGGCTCTAGGCACGCGGGCTCAGTAGTTGTGGCTCACGGGCTCTAGAGCGCAGGCTCTGTAGTTGTGGCACACGGGCTTAGTTGCTCCGTGGCATGGGGGATCCTCCCGGACCAGGGCTCGAACCCGTGTCCCCTGCCTTGGCATGCAGATTCTTAACCACTGCACCACCAGGGAAGACCGGAATTTGGGTTTTTTGAGGGAGGCATGTACTGTGTAGGTGAGTGAAAATTGATCTGCATGTCTTATTTGTCCTGAGAGCCGCTTGGCTGTGGCTTCCATTTTAGTGACAAGGGAAGCCATATTTACTTCTGGGCATGGGATGGACAAGGAAGCCTCCCTGGCTTAGCAGCATGTTCTCTGAGTAAACAGTCAGGCTCAGTTTTTGCCGTCATGCCCTCAGGGTGCTAATGTTATTTTGAACATACAAGGTTATAGAGCTGTAAGGAGAACCTGCTGTTATTTGATACTCTTTCATAGACTGAAATTTTATTTACTGTGTAGAAATGCCATAATCATCAGTTGTCCACACTTAAGTTTCTGGTACTTGAGATTGGGAATCAATAAAGAAGGTTTATTTGGGATTGAAAGCATAACCAGTTTAAAATCTCTTCAGTTACTGAAAAGAAAGTAAAATTAAAAGCATTTAAGTTCTTGGCTGGTCTATAAAGTAGATGGAATTCAGTTTAATTTTTTGTGTATGTGAGTTGCCATAGCTAATTTAAGTGTTCTGGGTTTAATATCCCTATCTTTTTAGGAGGTTTGGCATTTAGGGGAAAAAATTTCCTTAGTGTAGAAAAAAAAGGAAATTACCATGTAACATATGGAAATTGACAAAGATGAAATATAATCAGAAATAAACTGAGTGTTGTGTGTCTATTTAAAAACTGCTAGTTTAAGGATTGAAAATCTAACAGACTACTCCATAAAAAATAAACCCTGGGGCTTCCCTGGTGGCTCAGTGGTTGGGAGTCCGCCTGCCGATGCAGGGAACATGGGTTCGTGCCCTGGTCTGGGAAGATCCCACATGCCGCGGAGCGGCTGGGACCGTGAGCCATGGCCGCTGAGCCTGCGCGTCCGGAGCTTGTGCTTCGCAGCGGGAGAGGCCACAACGGTGAGAGGCCCGCGTACTGCAAAACAAACAAACAAACAAAAAACCTCTGAAAACAACTCGTCAGGAACTGAATGCTATGTTAGGTTCAAGATTTATTTTTCCTTAGAAAAGTCTTTGTGTGTGTGTGTGTGTCTTTGTGCTTTGTTTTTCATTCTTAGCCGAACTTTATTTTACATGATGGATGTTGAAATTAAATAAGAAAACAGCTTTTAAAACAAGCATTTTTATTTTAACAGGTGTTTTGTTGAATGTATGAAAGTGACCTTTCTAAGTCATTGTCTCTTTCTGGGAACCTTCATCTGTAAATTGGGAATAGTTTCCTGTATCTTGCAGATTGTTCTTTAGCATTAAATGAGTAACTATATAATGTGCCTGTTGCAGTACTTGGCACATAATAGGAACTCGTTCCTTTTTTCAATGTCTTTAGGGTTAAAGATATCAGGGCACTGACTTCTAAGGAGGCTACCGTACTGATCCTAGCTGGGGAAAGAATATAACTTGGACCTTTTTTTGGGGGGTGGGGGTCATGTTTGACTTTGTTTGCTCTAGTATGCCTTGACTATAATTCTTATGCAGCACTGACCTCTTTTCCTAAACTCCTTGGAAGTTATAGGCATATAGTGGGTACTTAAAGTGTTTTTTACCATAAATAAATTTTGATCACATGCTTTGTAGATTTGGACAGAAGAGTTGGCATCTTAACCACTAGTAGAAAGCAGATGATGAACTTGCAATACTGCCGAGAGTATCCTCTCTACTGAGAACGTCTAAGGAAGAGGAGCAAGGTGAGAAGTGGGCTTGTAAGACCCTTGGGTCAGCCTGCCTTCCCAGATGCAAGAGTTAGGGCTTTATTGGGTATTAATGTGGCATTTAGTAACAAACTCAGCTGTGAAGTTGCTTGCTTGTTGAAAAACGTGGAAAAGAGAAAAGTTTGATAAATGTGCGTGCCGTGACTTTGTGCTTGCAAAGAACCAAAATCTTCCGCTTGTTAGTATGGTTGTAAATACTGTGATGTCCTTCTTGACAAACATACTGCTGATAAGGACAAGGGGAACAGCATGACTGACTGTATTTGGGGTCAGGAATTCTTCCTTTTGCCTTAAAGTAAAAAGTGTTTTCTTGGAAGGTCAAGTTGAAACTGTCTACACAGGATCCAATTCTTGTCACATCCGTTTCAGAAGCCCTCCTTGATACGTTATCTGTAGTTCACAACAATGACTAACTTTGTGGTTAAAAAACAAACAAAAAAGAATAATTTGTTACAGTTAGAGCCATGTGGAGAATACATTCTTTATCAAGCTTTGAGTCCTTAGGGGAGAATCTGCATGTAGAAGATGCTGACAGGTTTTCATTCTTTTTTTTTAAATGAAAGTTTATTTATTTATTTTTGGCTGTGTTGGGTCTTCATTTCTGTGCAAGGGCTTTCTCTAGTTGTGGCGAGCGGCGGTGCGCGGGCCTCTCACTATTGCAGCCTCTCTTGTTGCAGGGCACAAGCTCCAGACGCGCAGGCTCAGTAGTTGTGGCTCACGGGGGTAGTTACTCCGCGGCATGTGGGATCTTCCCAGACCAGGGCTCGAACCCGTGTCCCCTGCATTGGCAGGCAGATTCTCAACCACTGAGCCACCAGGGAAGCCCAGGTTTTCATTCTTTACCTTTGAAGTGTTTTCTTGAGTCTTTCCCCACCAGAGATAGGAGACTACTTTTATGGGAATGATAAAATGCTATTATGGAAATGTTATTAAATTCTTGTTTACTTAAATCTGAAATACAGCTAAATTTTACTAGCCAAAGAGGTAATTGAAATGTAAACTTCTCAGAAGGTGGGAATCAAAGAAAAACTGCCTTTACCTTGTTTTTTTAAAAATAATTTTTTTTAACATCTTTGTTGGGGTATAATTGCTTTACAGTCGCGGGCTCTAGAGTGCAGGCTCAGTAGTTGTGGCTTGTGGGCTTAGTTGCTCCATGGCATGTGGGATCTTCCTGGATGATGAGGGATTGAACCCGTGTCCCATGCATTGGCAGTTGGATTCTTCACCATTGCACCACCAGGGAAGTCCCATGCCTTTACCTTGTTTTTTTCAGAGAGGGAGATACCGGGAAGGCAAGGTCCTCTGTGACTTTTTAGAAGTGTGAATTCTGGAGCCTTAATCAACACCATTTATGGACTATATAATATATACAGAGCACTAAATGTGATTATGGGTGATGAAATTTTAGAGTTGGAATTGACCTTAGTTGTCATTTTATTCAACCTGTTTAATTTGAAAATGAAGCAATTGAGAAGAGAAACAGTTTTGCCCTTGAAGAAGTCAAACTATTGAACAGATACACGTGTCTTTATACACAGTCTTGAGTTTTATGGTGTAGCAAGTGATTGAGTTATGCAGACACATACAACACATTTAAATACTGAGGATCTGTGAAGTGATAAGAGGTTGCCTGGTTGTTGGGATATTTATTAGGAGGAGTGAGATTTGAACCAATTTTAGCAAAAGGTGAGGGACTTGGGGCAGTAGCGTTAAAGCAGATGTAGGACTGATGGGAAAAGAGTAATTGGTGAGAACCTTAAAGTCCAATTTGAAGTGTGTGTATAATTTATAGGATCAGATATTGAGAGTGTAAGTTCTTACCACGTAGGGGTTTTAAGCAGGAAATAGTGACTCGGGAGTTTTGTGTAGTAAATCTTTGTTGTGGCAGAGTTTTTGGTTGGTGAAGGGGGACAGGAGGACTGGATGAGGAACAGGTAACATTTTGACACCTGAGAAAGGAAGGAAAGAAAGTATCATTTGCCACCATGTTTAGATATAGGCAGGTAAGGTGGGGTTTTTTTTTGTTCGGTTTTTTTGCTGCGTTAGGTCTTCGTTGCTGTGCGCTGGCTTTCTCTATTTGCAGCGAGGTGGGGGGCTACCCTTCGTTGCGGTGCTCGGGCTTCTCATTGCGGTGGCTTCACTTGTTGCAGAGCATGGGCTCTAGGCGCATGGGCTTTAGTAGTTGTGGCACATGGGCTCAGTAGTTGTGGCTCGCGGGCTCTAGAGCACAGGCTCAGCAGTTGTGGCGCACAGACTTAGCTGCTCCCTGGCATGTGGGATCTTCCCAGCCCAGGGCTCAAACCCATGTCCCCTGCATTGGCAGGCAGATTCTTAACCACTGCGCCACCAGGGAAGTCCTCTCGGCCTCATCTCTTGATCATTCTACGTGTTACCAGTTTCCTCAGTGTGCCATATTCCTCTCTCTAGTTATTTTCCATATGCTGTTCCTTTTGCCAGGAATGCCTTTCTCATACCCCCACCCGTAGGCCGACCAATTATCTGTTCATCTGTCTGTTAAGTTCCTGTTTACCCCTCAGTTCTCATATTGAGGGTAATTGTTTTTACAATAAATGATACTGAAGAATTGATCTTTATTGTAGGGACAGTCACAAGCCACTGGAGGCTTTCAATGAGGAAAGTGACGTAAGCAGATTGATATTTTAAAGCAGTGGTTCTCAAGCTTTATCGTGCGTCACAGTTTCCTGGAGGGCTTACTAAAACACAGATTACTGGGCCTCACCCCCAGAGTTTCTGATTAAGTGGGTCTGGGGTGGAGCCTGAGAATTTGCATTTTTAACAAGTTCCCAGGTGCTGCTGCTGCTGGTCTGAGGACCCCACTTGTAGAATTATCCTTTTAGAGGGACCACTCAGACTGAAGTGGCAATGAATGGGGCTGGGTGGGCAAGACAGGACACAGGAAAAACTATTTGGAAGCTGTTTCACTATTTCAGGTGAGAAATAAGGATATGGGCATGAGAAGAAGACAGTCTGTCAAGAGATGCTTAAGTGATAGTGATTGCTTACATATGAGAAATGAAGGAAAAGCTTGAAGCCTGGGGTTTCTCACAAGGGCAGCCAGGTGGATGGTGGTGCCATTCACTAGAAAGCATACAGTGATCAGATTTTTTGTGGGCGGTCAAGGGGCAGGATGGTGATGAGGTTGTGTGCCTTTGAGGCATCTGAGTCGGTTGCTGGGACGCTGCCTTAAGCTCAGAGGGGAGTGACGCTGCTGATACAGCTTTGGGAGTCATCAGTGTGCGATTGATAGCTGACCCATGGGAGTAGATGAGATCGGTAGGAAAATGAGTATGGAGAAGAGAGCCTGGGACAGAACCCTGAGGGTCACAGTAATCAAGGAAAGCTAGTGGAGGAAGATGAGGAGCCACTAGAGAGGTGAAAAAACGCAGGGGTGAGTCTTCCCTGGTGGCGCAGTGGTTGAGAGTCCGCCTGCCGATGCAGGGGACGTGGGTTCGTGCCCCGGTCCGGGAAGATCCCACATGCCGCAGAGCGGCTGGGCCTGTGAGCCATGGCCGCTGAGCCTGTGCGTCTGGAGCCTGTGCTCCGCAATGGGAAAGGCCACGGCAGTGAGATCCCCAAAAAAAAAAAAAAAAAAACCCGCAGGGGTGTGCACTGATTTCTCTCCTGGAGGCCAAGAGATGAAAGTGGTTCAGGAGGGAGGGGTGTAGAAACGATGTCAAATGCTGCTGGGAATGCAGGAAGGTAAGCACTGAGGAGGAGGGTCTGTTTGATTAACCACACGGAAATCCCCCATGCATTCATTCAGTGTTGACCGAGCCTGTTTGGGGTCAGGCTCTGTGCTAGACACACACATGACCTAGATTTTTCAATGACTGGGAAGAGGCAGAAGCCAGACAGCACTGGGTTTAGGAGGATCAGGACAGAGACACAAACAGTCCTGCCATGTTCTCCTCTGGCAAAGCCACTGGAGGGAGGTTTCTCACCTCTGCTGCTGCTGCAGGGGCCTTTCTGGAGGATGGAGAAACCTCCCAGGAGTCTCATTGAATCTCTATCTGCAAAACTTTGACAGAGCCAATTTATATGGATACCGTTGGTCCCGGTATGTCAGAGTGTCATGTTTTTAAAGAACCAAAGAGCTTTGCTTGCTCCAGTCTGTGTTTCACAAGGTGCCTGGTGAAAACAGTAGCTTCAGCAGCTGCCTGTAGCCACATCTGTTTTCTATGGACCCAGACCTGGCCTATGTGGCCAAGTTAGGCAACATTCACCATGCTTTCCTTTTTACCCCAATTCTCTTGATGTTTCCACTGTGGAATCCAGTCATGCAATAGATACCTGGAGGCTATAGGCTCTTGAGATCCAGCCAGATTCAGAATTTCACTTTTGGGTCCCTCAGAATTAGAGAAGCCGTTGCTGTCTATAGGTTATAAATTAAAGTTCAGTTTAAATGCTCTAGACCATTGCTGCCCGTTTGCACTTTCTGCGATGGTAGAAATGTTCTGTAATCTGTGCTGATAAGGTAGCCACAGCTAACTGCATTTTAAATTTTATTTAATTTTAATTACTTTAAATTTAAAGTGAGAGAGTGACATGTGCTTAGTGGCTACCATGTTAGGCCAGCAGTTCTGAAATTTTTGGTGTAGAGCAGAATCATTAGGAGGGCTTGATAAAGCATAGGTTGCTGGGCCCTGAACGTTTCTGATTCGGTAAGTCTGGTTAGGGCTTGAGAGTTTGCTTTTCTAACAAGTTTCCCAGGTGCTGCTGTTGCTGGTCTGGGGAGGACCACCACTGCAGACCTGTTTCCAGCATTTAGTTTTCAACTCATTAATACAGATAGCAATGCCATCAGCCCGTCCTCAGGGCCCTGGTCAGCTAGTTGACAAGCAGCCTACTACCTCCCCGCAAACCCACACTAGATCCTTTTTCCAAATCAGCACAGCTCACCTTTCAAGCTAACTCATGACACTTTCTGAGCTGCCACAGTGGCTGAAACAGTGGCCTTCTGGGGAAGTTCCAGCCTTGAACAGACTTTGGTTTTCATTCCAGCTTTATTAATTCATATTTAACCTTGTAAGAAATTAGACCATGTGTATGGTGTATGTAGAGTGTAATTTTATTTTTGCCAAGTTCATACTTGGCGTTATAGTGAATGATTTCTGCATTCATTCTGGCTGGACTGGGCTCAGATGAACTGTCCCTAAAATCCTGTTTTAACCAGTAACCTTTATTTTTAAGCAAATGATAGTAATTTTTTAATAATCAGAAATGCCATCAAATAAAATAAGTTTCTATAATTAAGCATTCTCTTTTGGATGATTGCTTATAAAAAGATCCTTCTCATAATACATGTTGAGGTGTTTACAGGTGACATGACATGCTGTTTGAAATTCTCTTTAGAGCACTGGGTGAGGGAGGGTAGATGAAACGAAATTGAAAAATGTTGATGATTGTAGAAGGGCCATGGAGGTGAGGTATACTGCACTAGCCTCTCTACTTTTGTGATTGTTTGCAACTTTACATAATAAGAAAAAATGCTCTTAGAGAAGCTAAATATAGCATTTTTATGAAGTACCAGGTGAATAGTTGAAGCGGAAAATGAAAAGTAGTTCGTTGGTTTTCCTCTAGGGAATTCAACTGGAGTAAAATTTTAATTTAAATGGAAGAGAATAGCAGTTGCTGCAGTGTAGGGGATTAAAGACCGTC
The DNA here is from genome assembly GCF_003031525.2 of Neophocaena asiaeorientalis asiaeorientalis. Taxonomy (NCBI): domain Eukaryota; kingdom Metazoa; phylum Chordata; class Mammalia; order Artiodactyla; family Phocoenidae; genus Neophocaena; species Neophocaena asiaeorientalis. Next base: position 12,832,801 of record NW_020185336.1, on the reverse strand, counting down.
ATTAACAAAGAAACTGCAGATGAGTGAGGTACTTCGTGTGTGTGTGTGTGTGTGTGTGTGTGTGTGTGTGTGTGTGTGTGGTATTTAAGGAGGGGGAACTACACCCTTGCTAATTTTTCTGCACACCACCATAGATAACTCTTCTTACAAATATACATCCCCGGCACAGTGGTGCTCACTTTGATGTGTCAGAGTTTTCCTTCATTTGGACAAAGGTAAACTTCTGAAAAGTTTTAAAAAGAAGTGGGGGAGGAGGAGAGGTGGTGGCAGATCATATCACAGGAGTTTGTAGGCAGCTAAGCCTTCTTGGATGGCTGGGTTTACATTTTTCCAGTAGAGTGATGATACCCTGAAGGAGGAGAGGAGAGTTTTTTTTTTAAGACTTTTCTTGATCTTCAGAAGGCTGTATGAATAAATTCAACTTGTTTTTGGTTTAGGAAATGGTCTTAGATTTTCTTTAACTAGATGATAGTTGGAGTTGAGTATTTAAAATTATCTTGATAATTATAAGAAGTGGTTTATAAAGTAGCCGTGAGTGTCATGCCAGTTTATAGTATATAACCTAGGCCTACTCTTTCCCTTTGATATAGCCAATTTGTCATCCATCTTTCCCCACTTGAAATGTCCCTTTAATGCATTTCCATCCCATTTCTATCCCTCATCACCTTCACCCCCTAGTTCAGGCCATATCACCCTCTGCCTCGATTACTGCCCGTAAGTAGTGTCCTGTCCCCTCTCCCTCCTTCTCCCCAGTGATTTCCCTTTTCTTTGACTGTCTTCTGTACTTGGACCACATAATTCAGCATTCATTTGCTTTTTATGACATGTGCATCACCTTTGTTTTCCAATTACACAGGTAGTATGCCTGTGTATAACAGTGGGATATCTCTTAAAGTACCTGACACTGCTGGTATTCAGTAGAAAATATCTGTGAAATCTAATAAAACTTCCAGGCTCTACTTGGTTTTATTATTTACCTGTAATTCTATAGAGAATAAATTTTTCAAAGGTGGCATCTTCGTCAGTATAAGGCATTGCCTCCAAGCCTGCAGGTTGTACTAGTGGTTGTAAATGCAATTCTAGACCTTCTCCTATACCTGTTGAATTCGTTGAAACACACCGTTTCATCTGTAAGGGAGCTGCTTCAAATAAATACTTTGCAGCAGAGATTTTTGCACCTAGCATTTGGAACTTGGAAAAAAAAAACATACAATAACAAAAAGGCTGTTCTGTATTTGATTGTTTCAGGAGTCCTTGGTGTTTAAGTATTTATTGTTTGATTTCATATTTTTGGATAATACTATTGGTTGTATTGCTCTTTTATGGAGCTGCTTCTAAGGGAGTGTGCAAAGCATTAGTCAACAAGTGTTAATACCTGTTTGGGCCTGATATGTGTGTATGTGTGTGTGTGTTTTAAAGGACGTGGCACCTTTGTCTCTTGCATGGAGTTTTAGTAATGTTCATACAAGAGTAACATAAAAGAATCGCCCAGGGACACGAAATGTGAATTGTCAGAACAAGCCTAGACTGCCCCTCAGTCAAACCAACAAGACCAGGAGTTTGCTCAGAAACCTCTCCTTTTTTTGACTGATCTTGGAAGGACAGGCAAAACGTGGAGTACAATTCTTGGGGGTTTCCTCTTTTTGGGGTTTTTTAGTATGATGTAAGAGGAAACCCTTTATACCTTGAGCATGCTCTCGGAGCCTGGATGCATTCACCAAAGCATTTGTCGAACACCTCGGTATTAGGCTGTGCAATTCTCTTGAAGCCTTGCCCTGTTTTCAGTGATGAATTTAGAAGTAGGTCAGTGACCACTTGGATAAGAAAAAATTTTGAAAAAAGTAGATCCTTGGGGAGTGCTCCTTTGATAAGATCTATAAGCTTGCCCCCAGATAACTGATTCAATGCACGTGTCTAGGTTTTCTCTCTCTCATGCTCTTGTCCCTTGAAGAGTCTGAAATACAGAATTGTTTAGTGCTTTTAAGCCTTGCTCTTTAGCTTTGTGAGGGAAAAAAACGAAAGACCTGTGCCTGACAACGGCGCATTGAAGCCTCAATGTCGTTGGGTCAGATGGCACTCAGTAGTCAAGTTCAACATTGAACTCACCAGTCAAGGGCACCAGAGGGGGGCTGTCAAATGTGTCTCTTTTTGTGAATGCTTTGTGCCTCTTGGTTGCTCCAAAGGACTAGATGCCGTCTATTTTACTTTATTTATTTATTTTTTGATCCTTCAGTGGATATGTTTTATTATTTAGTTTTTTTTTAACATCTTTATTGGAGTATAATTGCTTTACAATGGCGTATTAGTTTCTGCTTTATAACAAAGCGAATCAGTTGTACATATACATATGTTCCCATATCTCTTCCCTCTTGCGTCTCCCACCCTCCCTATCCCACCCCTCCAGGCGGTCACAAAGCACAGAGCTGATCTCCCTGTGCTATGTGGCTGCTTCCCACTAGCTATCTACCTTACGTTTGGTAGTGTATATATGTCTGTGCCTCTCTCTCGCTTTGTCACAGCTCACCCTGATGCCATCTATTTCATAGACATGTATCTTCCCTCCCTTTTTTCTTTCTTTCTTTTCTTTCTTGTTTCACTCTTTGGTTTCCCTCTCCCGAATGATGGGATGTTTATTGCAGGAGGCCTCTTAGGTGTGTAACCTTTAAGCTTAATCCATGGTTATATGCAAGGAGCAGACTCTCTGCTTGGTACTACTTTTTCCTCTCTCTGTCTCTCTGTGTCTCTGTCTCTGTCTCTCTCTCTCTCTTTTTTCTTCACTCATAGGCTTTGGGATATAAGATCCCTTTTCAGGATTTCCCTGCCATCTTAAAGATTTCTGCAAAATTAATTAAGAAGTGTAGGATTTCTTAGTTCCTTTTTTTAAATTTTATTTTTTATACAGCAGGTTCTTATTATCTATTTTATACATATTAGTGTATACATGTCGATCCCAATCTCCCAATTAATTACTTTCTTCACCCCCTGCTCCCCAAATAATCTGTAGTTTTATGGCAGGACTGGTGGAGCTCCCAACCCTGCAGGGAAGGACCCATCAAGGCTTTCATGGTAAATGTCTCTTTCAGATGTTTGAAATTACCTGCTGTTAGCTTCTAGAGCTGAGGGAAAACCTTCCAGTGAGGTCCACACCATTTGGGTGGGACTTTGGGGTTGCACAGAGCAAATGTTCTTGCTTAGGTCTTGTTTTAATTGCCTGGTCACCTAGTGCAAATAGACTTTTTAAAGAGTTGTGGCTTTTTAGAATAGAGGCAGTCATTTAAAAATCCAAAGGCTTTAAAAATGAAATTTGCTCATAGAAGAAGCTTCTCTGATATGGTGTTGAACCTATTTGCTAAAGCACATTTAATAGACCACCTAAAATCCCTGTATTTTCCTACAGTGGTCTAAAGAATTATCACCACCCAGGTGTAGACTTTTCCTCGTTCAAACATATTTCAAGGCTGAGTGATACCCTATTCCATATCTACCCATTGCCACTTCTGTACTCTTTCCTCTAATTTTAAGGCCTCTATAGCTGTAGCTCTTTCTCAGTTACCCATGTGGAAATAATCTAATTCTTGAAAAACGCCCCATGAGGCGTTTCAATGACTAAGTGCTCAGGGAGTAAAAACTGATTTTAGTGTTTGCTTTAGCAAAACAATTAGACAAATATACTACAGATGATTATCTACCTTTCAAAACCAAATACATAAGAGCTGTATTAATCAGAACTTGCAGTTAAAGTCACTTTGTTTTTTTTTTTTTTGCTTTGTGTTGATAGGAAAGAGAAGATATTAGAAAAGCTGAAAGAAAGGTTTAATAAGAACTCAAGCTTACTTTAAACTAGTGAGGTCGTGAAGACACGACTAGCTTAAATTTTTACTTCTGTGGTATTCTACAGTGAGAATCAATTGGATAGTACCTTAAGGTTCTACACGCTTTCCATATATTGTAATTACGACAGCTAGAAACTTTAGTTACATGTGTTGGTGTTCTGTTTAAGGATGAAGACCCCAAATCTTTTCTGCTTTTAACTAGATTGATTTTTCAAAAAACCATTCCCCTAAAACTTTCCTGTTAAAAAGTGATTGGTCAGTTTTCATATCCATAACACCCCATAGCACACACATACATAGAGTTAGGCCAGAAAGCAGTCATCTTCAGCTCTCCCCCTTTCTCTGTCCTCCTCCCCCACCCCACTTCTGAATAAGTCAGCCCGGAGTCTCCTCTTCTGCCTGACTTCACTGTCTCCTGCCGGAGCTCTCACAAAAAGCTCATAGCCCGTCTCTGTCTTCAGCCTCTTACCTCTTTGCTCCACACTTCAAAATCATTGACTGTTGTCATGCCAAAAAACAGGGCAAGATCATGAGCTCTGGTCCCTGCTCTGTGTGTCCATTGCCTATGGTGAAGGTTTTCAAAGGTTTTTCTCAGATGTGGCTGGGCCACTGGGTTCCCAGGTTGTCATTCCCACTACCCGCCTCCTCACAGCTTCAGCTGGAGCAGCTTCACTTTTGTTCTGCCTTTTGAACTTGGAGTAGGATTTTGTTGAACAAAATGTTCCAGGACTTAAAAAAAAAAAAAAAAAGGTTTGCAAACCATGGGATCAGATAACTACGAAAATGCTGCGTCTTCTCCCATGTTCTGCCGGAGGTGCTAACTTTGACTTTTGGCATTCTGTTTTCTTAAGCTTCCAAAATACATTTTATGTTTATGTTCAAATCGCTCGCAGTTCTCCAGTTCATGGGCTCATGTTTATTGAATGTCTTTTGTGATTAGGGCTTTTATGCATATTAATTTATTCAATCTGTTCTTGATGGATGTCGATGCTATTATTTAGCACCATCTTATGGATGGGGAAACTGAGGCACGGAGCTGAACTCTCTTGCCCAAGGTATTATAGTTAGTAAGCGTAGAGCCAGGATTCTGAGCTCAGAGACTTCCTGCAGAATCCACACTCAAACACTCGGGGCATTAACACAGTGACGTGGCTTTTAGGGACTTGTCTGGAAGAAGCACAGCCATCAGACACTTCTGTCTACAGGCTGAACTTTCAATTTGGGGTTAAATGTATCCTCACGTTATTGTTGAGCCTAGGCCTGCGTGGGGCAAGTCGGGAGTGGGCGGAGGGAGGAAGATTGGATCAGAAGGCACTGGGCCCCGAAGTCGGGAAAGCAGAGGCCACTGGCCATCTCCCCCCAGCCCAGAACGACTCTGGCCAGTGCGCTCCCCAGCCTTGATCTGAAGTCTCTGGACCATCGATTTCTGAGGTCAGGACAGTGCCCATGGTCCCTTGACCCAGTGTAGGGCTCCCCTGTGCCCTTCACTCTGTTCACTCCTCGGTGAGGAGGTTTGCTGTATTGGTCGCTCCAGGTGTTAGGATCTTCTTTCCTCTCCACGTCCTCAGAGATGGTTAAGGGGCTCGCAGACGCCGAAGGAAAATCTCTGATCGTTGAAATCAGATTCTCAGGAGCATTGCTCATTGAACCACCAGAAGCACCACCAGAAAGTCTGGCAGAAGGCAGCCTCTGTGCCCAGTGCCCCTCCTGTCTTTGGTCGCATTTCAGAACGGTCGGTTGGTCTGTCTGTCTCTCTGTCTTTCTCACACATGTTTTGCTCCTGGGGGTCACCACTGGAGGACAAAGCCAGGCTGCCACTTTATTTTTGTGGGCAGAAGCCACTACGCAGTGGGTTGATGGAGCAAAAACTTCTTTACAAAGACAAATGTGGGTTGGTAGGAATTTGTGCAAAAAAAAAAGTCTTTTAAAAAGCACTTTTGTAATGGGACAAATGTGACTGCTCATATCATTCCCACATGGGCCCTTTAGAATATATTTTCTCTACACACACACACACACACGCACGCACGCACGCACGCACACACACACACACACACACACACACACACACACCTCTCTCCCTCTCTCCCTCTCTCTCTCTCTCTCTCTCTCAGGTGAGGGGCAGTTTGAGGATGTGGGAGAAGTAACCGAGCAACTGTTTTAAGTGCAGAGGAGGGTCTGCCTCCAGCCCAGGGCTGTCTTTGCAGACGTTTGTGGGGACCAGATGGGAGGGGTGTTGTGCCAGGTGAGCTGCAATTAGTGGTTGATTGCAGGCCGGGGAAGCAGCAGGGCTGGGTTCTCAGCTGCTCAGTCCAAGTATAAACTCGAGTTTAGCCTCAGTGTGGGGCAGGATTAGGAAGAAAATATGGCGGGATGAAAGGTCAGGATTGGATTCTGGGGCCTGGCTGACCCCGTGTGATCATGAACAGACTCCTTAATTAGGAGCCATCTACTAAGAAATAACCCTTATGTATATATTTTAAAAGAGCTTTCTCTATCGTGCTTGAAAGGTGAATTACTGGATATTATTAACACTTGGTGGGGAGGGGTAGGTGTCTAGAATCATCAGCCCTTCCTCCCAGAGGAGGGGACAGTCCAGTTTGTCCATTGCAGGATGCTTGTTTTGTTCTTTTCCTCCCCAGCAGCCCAGCTTTCTGACTGTTTTACTGCTTATAAGCCTCTTTGTTAGAGGAGGAAACAAACAAAAGGAGTTAAAACTCATCTTCTGGTTTTGCTTCTGGTTGAGCAGCTTTCATTGAAGGTTAGCTGGGTGGGTCAGGAGTGTGGAAGGTGAAGATCTGAATGATCCGTGTGGGTTATCGATTAGTTTAGACTGGTCTGCCCTTCTGTCCCTTGCATGCTCTCTTTGGGGATAGAGCCATTAGGAGCAGAAAGTGAAAAGGGAGATTCTTTGTAACAAAGAGACAAGGCATGGGAACAGAATTAGAGACCACACATGTCTAAAATGTGCTCTCCAGTAGCCAAGAAAATGGTTTCAAAAACTTAACAATAGGAAAATGCAATGAAAAATACTTAAGAAAGCTTAAATAGCCCAGATACCATGTGGCAGGAAATGAACAAGTTAATACTATTAGAGTTGGTTTTTTCTTTGTAGCTGGGATAGAGGATATGCAGTAAACTGATAAAGATGGCTCATTTTCAGTATTTTCGTAATCTTTTTTGGTCTTGTATTAAATTTAAGACCGTAGACTTATCACTAGTTCTTGGAGACACCTAGGTGAAAATCCTCACACATCAAGCTGAAAATATCTCTCTTTGGGTGGGTGTAATGTTTCACTTGAAAAAGAACCGTTAAAATCCTGCGGGATCACAGGTACCAGAGTGCAAAAGGCACAGAAAAAGCTGGGTTTTGACTGCAGATGCTTTCTGAGCCTTGTCAGATGACAAACTTTGTCTTCCTGCTGCTGCCATCCACACAGATTTGCTCCCTGCTGGCTTGCTGTGAAAGAATGTGGGCATTAAGGAGATCCCAGGAGCTTTTCATTAAGCTCAGCCGCCCTGTCTTCAAGGGCCACTGAATGATCGGAACTTTAATCAGCGTGCATGAGGAAGAGACCTAAGGTGGGTGTTAATGCCATTGAATTAATCAGAGCAAGGACTGACCCCGGGGGGAAGCACTCCCCACCTGTAGCTGTTTCTACTGGGACGTAAGAAGCAGTGTCCCTCAAGGAGTAGAAGCTGAGTAGAAGCTTGCATCCCGTGCTACTGCAGGGTGGGAAAACCCTATCCAGATACCTCCCTTTGAAGTAGAGAGATGGTTAAGATTCTCCAGGTTTTTGTGGGGAGTCCCTAGATACACCCTAGGTATGGGGGTAGAAGCTGTTGCATACAAAGGGCCTGGTATGCAAAGCCCACCTCAAAGGTTTTTTTCTTCTGATGAGATTCCCTGGAGGGGACCCCTGGAGTGGGGAGACAACCCTCCTTTTATATGGACAGCCAGAAGGGAGGCCCAGGAGGGAGGGCGAGGGGAAACCTTGTACCAGAAGGCAGGGAGAAAAGAAAAAAAACAAAGCCGAGAGGAAAGTGCTCTTAAAAGGGATGGGAGTGGGGATTTACTACCTTTTAAAGGCAAGAGGAACAAGGTCTTAGGGAGAGAAAAGAAATAAGGAAATGGGATCAAATCAGATGAAGTTCTTTTAAGGAAAGGATGGTGTTAAAGCAAATCTGTAGACAGAAAATGAGGGCAAGCACACTGGTGGAAGTGCCAGAGGAGAGTTCCAGCTAGTGTATAGCAGAGAGGGAAGCTCGTGTTTGAAAATGAGGCTAGTGCTTTAAAAGATTGGGCCTTGGAAGGTGGGGACATCATTGGGAGGGGGACCATCGGTATATTTCATGTCATAGTTTTCTTCACTGGATAATGCCCAATAGGCTCCCTGTGTTTTGGGGCATCATATGTATTGATTGATGCATTTGAATGTAAAGGCAGAACTTAGATAAATGCAGGAAGGGAAGGTTTTGAGATGAGGAACATAGAGAGCCAGGAACTTTGTTCTTCTTTATCTAAGCTCCCTGTAGATCTGTTTCTTTGGTAAATTCCTGTATTAATCAAATTTTCTTTCCAACTGTCCTATGAATAGAAAGAGGAAGACTTCATTAACCTCATTTCTTAGAATCATAGATCTGGTAAATGAGGTTTGAAGAAGTCCAATAAATGAGTGGCTCCATCTCTTAACTTACCCTTCAACGAGTCAGAAATAAGAAGAAATACCAGAATGTTGCATTTAATACATTGTGTGTACACTAGATTCTGGAGAATGTGCTGAGTCAAGACTCCTTTGTATATAGTATGCCCTTCAGCTTACTCTTGCTACAAAGAATTTAGAGAGAAGTGATTTTGAAAGCACTTGCCAGTGGGGAATACCATTTGATGGTGGTTTCATTATTAAAATATTTTTGAGTGACACTGTTTACTTGCTAACATATTTTGGTTATGATTAAAGGTAGCTTTTAGTGCCTAAAGAATGGAATTGGCTATTAATCAGAGTCTGGTAAATATCTGAAATAAATTAGAGGAGTTGTGGGCAAGAAATGAAGAAGCTGTCAGAGTTGGATAGGGTAGGAGGTAACTTTGAGAACTTAAGACTTGTCTCAATTTATTCATTAAGCAAATACTGTAGACTAGGCACTGTGCTAGGACTGAGCAAAATAAAGGTGAATATAGCACAGTTCTTCATGGAGCCCATGATAAAATGGGGCGACAAACATGAACAGATGCTTGCTTATTGATTGATTGATTGATTGATCGATTGTAGTGTAGTTGATTAATAATGTGTCAAAGGTGTAAGCAGAGTGGTTTGATTACATGTATTCTTTTTCAGATTCTTTTTCATTATATGTTATTACAAGATACTGAATATAGTTCCCTGTGTTGTTTATCTTTTTTTATATAGTAGTGTATATCTGTTAACCCCAAACTCCTAAGTTATCCCTCCCCACTCCTTCGGTAACCATTAGTTTGTTTTCTGTGTCTTTGAGTCTGTTTCTGTTTTGTAAATAGGGTCATTTGTATCGTCTTTTAAGATTCCACATATAAATGATATCTGTGACATTTGTCTTTGTCTGACTTACTTCACTTAGTATATGATAATCTCTAGGTCCATCCATGTTGCTGCAAATGGCATTATCTCATTCTTTTTTATGGCTGAGTAATATTCCATTGTATATACCACAACTTCTTTATCCATTCAACACAGATGCTTTTAAACATTACCGTAATTGTAGTGATATGGATTGCTCCAAGATTTCCCACTGTTTTTGAAGAAGTGACAGAAAGGAAAAAGTCTTTTTCTTCTTTTTCCTCTTGATTCTGCAGATCTTTATTTTCCTAAAATTTTTTTTTGAATTTTATTTTATACAGCAGGTTCTTATTAGTTATCCGTTTTATACACATCAGTGTATACATGTCAGTCCCAATCTCCCAATTCATCACACCACCACCCGCACCCCCTGCCGCTTCTCCCCCTTGGTGTCCAACAACCCCCTTGGTGGTTCTCTACATCTGTGTCTCAATTTCTGCCCTGAAAACCAGTTCATCTGTACCATTTTTCTAGGTTCCACATATATGCGTTAATATACAATATTTGTTTTTCTCTTTCTGACTTACTTCACCCTGTATGACAGTCTCTAGATCCACCCACATCTCTACAAATGACCCAATTTCGTTCCTTTTTATGGCTGAGTAATATTCCATTGTATATATGTACCACATCTTCTTTAACCATTCATCTGTCGATGGGCATTTAGGTTGCTTCCATAACCTGGCTATTGTAAATAGTGCTGCAATGAACATTGGGGTGCATGTGTCTTTTTGAATTATGGTTTTCTCTGGGTATATGCCCAGTAGTGGGATTGCTAGGTCGTATAGTAGTTCTATTTTTAGTTTTTAAAGGAACCTCTTTACTGTTCTCCATAGTGGCTGTATCAATTTACATTCCCACCAACAGTGCAAGAGGGTTCCCTTTTCTCCACACCCTCTCCAGCATTTGTTGTTTGTAGATTTTCTGATGATCCCCATTCTAACTGGTGTGAGGTGATACCTCATTATAGTTTTGATTTGCATTTCTCTAATAATTAGTGATGTTGAGCAGCTTTTCATGTGCTTCTTGGCCATCTGTATGTCTTCTTTGGAGAAATGTCTATTTAGGTCTTCTGCCTATTTTTGGATTTTTTAATATTGAGCTGCATGAGCTGTTTATATATTTTGGAGATTAATCCTTTGTCCACTGATTCGTTTGCAAATATTTTCTCCCATTCTGAGGGTTGTCTTTTCATCTTGTTTGTAGTTAAGGAAGAAGTCTTAAAGTTGATATTAGGGGAAGGTACATGAACTAGAGTGGTGCCTAACTGCCCCTTCCTCACACTTGTGACTTTAAAAATCTCTAAAACTAGTGGCAATTACACAGAGTTGGGAGTCTGTATTCAACTCAAGAGATCTCTCTATAACTGTTTGTGGTGGGTGGGTATAGGCCTGAGAGGATGGTATATAGTGAAGGCCTTGGTAAGAAAAAAGGATCAAAAGATGCATTAGTTTTCTGTTGCTGCTGTAACAAATCGCCACAGACTTAACTGCCTTAAAACAACACAAGTTTATTATCTTACAGCTCTGGAGGTCAGAAGTCGGATGTGGATGTCACTGGGCTAAAATCAAGGTGTTGGCAGGGCCGTGTTCCTTCCAGAGGCTCTAGGGGAGAACTTGTTTCCTTGCCTCTTCCAGTTGTCCATGTTTCTCCATATTCAAAGCAAGTAATGTCAGTCTGAGTCCTTCTCATGCTGCCATCTCTCTGTTTCTCTGGCCATAGCCTTGAAACATTCTCTAGCTCTGAGCACTCATGTTGTGCATTGGGCCCATGCAGATAAGCCAAGATAATCTCCCCAACTCAGGGTCCTTAACTTTAATCATAACTTCGGAGTCCCTTTCACCATGTAAGGTAATATAGTCACAATTTCTGGGGATGAGAGTGTGGACATCTTTGTCTACCAGAAGAGGAGGCCTGGATTCTTTCTACTGTGCCTGTGGTTCTTAACCAGGGTGAATGGGCCTCCAGATTAATTTTCCTTCAAGCTTTTACACCACTGCCATAATTGCTAGACAGTCCTCTTTGGTAGGTCATTCCTTGGCTCAGAATATACTCCTTGGCCAGACATTCAGGTCACTCCACAGGAGGTCCTTAATCACCCCTTCCCATCCTGGTCCTGAGCGAGAACTCCGTGTTCTGGTTGGATGTGTTTATTTGCCGTTGCCCTCTATCCCCTGTTCCATTCTACACATTCCTGACTCCACGCCTTTGCCTGAGTTGTCCCTGCCAAACCAGACTACCCTCTTTTATCTCTGCCCATCCTTCCTATAAAATCCTGTGACATTGATCATCTTTATTCCACATTTGGAGTTTATCATAATTACTATTATTTAACTTTTATGTGAGTGCATTTGATCTTCCAATATAGACTAGTCATCCTAGGGTGCTTGTTAGAAAGGGAGCGTCCTGGGACTCGCCCTGAGAGACTGATTGAATGGCTTGGGATGTGGCCCAGGGGTTTGGCTTTTTAACAGACCCTGTGGGTGATGATAGAGGCAGCCCACACGCAACATGTGCTGGGAACTCCTTGAGAGCGGGGGTGAATGATCTGTCCTCTCGTAGCGGTGGACGTCATGTTCCTTGTAGGGGGAGATGATGATGTTTTGTGGAAATGAATGCCAGTTTTCTGCAGGTGAGTTTAGAGAGAAAGAGAGGGTCTTGTGGGAAGTGTGTAATAGAGTTAAGGGCACCAAACTGCACCATCTTTTTGGAAAGTTCAGTGATGGACAGAGAGTCAGTCTGTGCACCCTGTTGGAAGTGGGTAAGATCAACAGTACAGTTGTGATTTGGAAATAACATCTTAACATGGCAAAATTGCCATACCTCTAGATTTACTTTATTTTAACTTGTCTTTGTTTCAGGGGCCTAACATGATGTATCAAAAGCAGAAATTTTGTTGTGGAAAAGATTTGAAAAAGGAAAGATGGCTAATTCATGGGAATATGCAGAGGGAACTGTGTGCTTTTAGTGCCCATTCTGATCACTAGTTCTTCTTGATGCCTGGAATGCAAAGAATACCCAAAAATCTGAATTCCCACTGAACCAAGCATTTTTGGAATGAGGCCGTTCATGAATATGCCATGATTTTAATTTCTGCTTTTGTTAAGATCGGAATGGAGTCTTTGTTATTTTACATTATTTCCTAGACCTCCTGGAGAGTTTAAATCCAATGAACGGATTTATTTTACAAAAATTGATTTTTGCCTTTTCCCATTTTGGGGGATCTTATAGCATAAACTGAAACTATTAACAAGCTAATGAAGCAAAAATATTTTTTGTTTCTTTCAGTGTTCTACTTCTCATTAATTTTCTATCAACTTTATGGCAGAAAGGGAAGACATCAATTTTTATTGAGAGTAGAGCTCTAAATAACTAGCTATTTTAGAGTTCCTATTATAAGAGGAGTCTACCCATTATAAATAATTAAATGAATTTAACCTGGATCAGAAGAGGCAGTATTAAAAATAACAGATGTTTCGTGAGCTGGAAGCTGTCACAGAGGTGATATACTTGAATTGGAAATTACCAAAATTTCCTTCTGCTTCCCTAGTCACCAGACAAAACAGAAGCATTTATATTACTGTCTTTTGTTTAACGGAAAAGAGCTGTGTTTTAAGATAAATTGGGCTAGGCACTTTAATAACAGTTTTGATTCATTTTAAGCCAGTTCTCTATGTGCTATCTAAATTTAAAAAATATTCCATAAATTGAGTAAGTCATGAAAATTCATTCTTTTTTCAGTGGGCTCATTTGCCTATCTGATGGTCATTTCCTCTTCAGTTGGTTCTGTGATGATTTCTGATTCTGATTGAACTAATGACCCTGTGGGAATAACAGGGGCAAGGAGGAGCATGTGCTGTGCATCTAGAGCTAAATTAAAATACTGATAATTAATGCAATTGTTTGGTTTCAAATGCTTCAGTTTCTTTTTTCTTTAAAGCAGCAATTATGTGTACAGTGTCCTTCTAGATGAAATAAAATGAAAGGCTGAAGGAAGTTATCACTAAGTCATTCCTGCACACACTGTTTCTTCTGGATGGAAATCTGCATTTTGACACAAAAGCTCACAGTTAAAATTCACTCCTGTATAACCAAACTTAGGAATGATCAAGGTATTTTGGCCTAGTATTGAATTAAATTGAGTCAATATTTGTGTAATATCTTTCCTCCACACAATGGCACTCTCTGTAGAGAATAAGAGAAGAGTAATGTAATCCTTGCCTTCAAAGAATTGATAATTTAGAACAGAACTATACAATAGGAATATTATGTGAACCACATAACTTTAAATTTCCCAGTAGCCACATTAAAGGATAAAAAAGACACAGGTGAAATTAATAATGTTAAAAATCCAGATTTTTGTTATTTTAATTGTATATTAATATAACCCACAGTATCAAAAATATTATCGTTTCAACATGTACTCAGTATAAAAATTACTAATGAGATTTTACATTCTTTTAAAAATACTAACTTTTCAAAATCTGGTGTTTGATTTATTCTTAAAGCACATCTCAGTTTGGATGCTAAATTTTTGCTGGAAATACTTGATCTTTATTTAGACCACAAAATGCAGAGTCGAAAAAGTACAGTCACATACTAAAGTCGCCTAGTAACTGAAGTGAACATCTGTTTTATATTTGAATTAAAAATTAATATTAAAAGTTCAGTACACCAGTCCCTCTAACCACATTTCAAGCACCAGTAGCCCCATGTGGCTCGTGCCTACTGTACTGGACAGCACAGATTTAGATGTTGAGACAAGACTTTATACACCTTCAATACTTAAATAATTGCAGATGGTATGTAGTTAGAAAAATGAATTCCTGTGTATTTGTATTTGATAATTAAGAGAAGTGTGGGCTAGAGCAGTGGTGTCCAACAGAACTTTCTATGATGAAAATGCTCTATATTGGCACAGCCCAGTAAGGTAGGCACAGCCTAGTAAGGTAGCCGCTAGCCCTGGACACTTGAAATGTGGCAATGCAACTAGAAACTATATTTTAGTTTTAATTAATTCAAAATTAGATAGCCACTTGGGGCTGGTGGCTGCCATATTGGGTAGTGCTGCACTAAAGTCTCATAAATGAGCATGAATTAATATAGGCAGTGAGAAAAGGATAAGGCATTACTGAGTGGGGAACAGCATAGACCAGTGGTTGCCAAACATTAGTGCACATTGCAATTACAGGGGGATCTTGCAAAAAAAAAAAAAACCCCTGTATTCACCTATCACATCCAGACATGCTGATTTAATTGGTGTAGGTGACCTAGTTATTAGAATTTTCCAAAGCTCCCTAGGAACAGATCTGTGCTTGCAATATGAATCTATTTTCTCTTCATATCATACATAAGTTTGCTAGAAACAAGCACAAATAAAGAAGAAACCAAATCAGTACCTGGTATTTTCTAGGTTCCTGAGACTATGGAATATATACTCCTTGTTGATCATACAAAACCCTGTGCATTAGATGGAACAGAAGTGATTTCCATTTGCATAATAAAAAGACTCAAAGGTTAGCTCACTTGCTGAGAGTCACATAGCTTGGCGGGGGGGTGCCGAATGTTGTGTCTTGAACCTGTATCTTGTGTTTCTGCCGCCACATGAGCAGAGCAATATAGAGTATCCAGCTTCCTCCAATTCACGACTTGTTTTCTCTCTCTTCATAATAGAGCCCTTGTGCTTAGATTTATAAAGAATGTTTCCTTTGATATTTAGGAAAAAAAATCTCATTAACAATTGGATGTTTGTAGTCCAACAGATTCATGATCCTCTAAAGAGCACTGTGCTGGATGTTGGGAGATCTCTGCTCTTTTCCTAGTACAACATATGAGCTTGATGACCTTAAGCCAGCCAGTTAGTTAGTTGGTGCATCTGATTTCTAGTTGCCAGAACAGGAATTATCAAACCTGCCTGTTTTATAACTTAAAGGATTGCTATGAAAAAAAAAGTCATTGCTGTGAATGAAAGACTATTGATACTTCTGTAAATTGTCCTTGAAATGCTTATGAGAGTAAAATATTTTTTTCCTTCATTCTCTTTAAATAATAAAGAGCATTTTTCATTTTCCAGAGATGAATTAAGTCAACCCTCACAGCAGCCTTGGGAGATAGAGCTTATTACCCCATCTTACTATTGAAGAAATCGACATTCAGTGATTTGTCCAAGGTCACACATCTTACGAGAGGCAGAGCTGGGATTCGAACCGAGGTGCTTTTGCTCCAAAGCCTGTGGTAACATCTGCTCCAGAGAACTAAGTCATACCCTTGTGGCCTGAGTGCAGTTTGCCTTCAATAGGGTGTCTACTGTGTTCTATATTAGTGGTACCAAGAGGTGGCAAGATTCATTAGTGACTTTGAAGTTCCTGTACTTAGGCTTGAAATAGATGGTGGCTGTTTCCTCAGTCTCCAGTAAAATGTGGGTAAAAGCATCTTTAGAAAATATTGCTCTTCATATGGCTCAGACTTTAAGAGCAGTGAGCTTTCTGTGCAAAGGCAGCTTTCACACTGTCCCCTTCCCTCCAGCTTTTTCTAATAGGGATCCTTGGAGATACCAGTACCATTCATCCAGAATTTAATTTGAATTTAATTAGTTAATAACTGATTGAATATTGTTTTCCATTCTCTCTGGCTCCTCACCCTTGGAGAAGGGTATTTTAAATCTACAATTAGGTACTTGCCTTCTATGATGGTTAAAGTTCAAATTATGTATTTTCTTTCCCCTCTCTTTTGCTTTAAGCCAAGTCCTTTTTGTTTTTTAATTTTATTGGAGTGTAGTTGATTGCCCAGTCCTTTAGTTATCTTCTTCTTTGGCTAGCTTTAAACATGTTCTTCTTTTAGCTTTATAAGTTTTCTAAAAGCTTGATGCAGACATTTCTTATTTGGCTCCCGTTCACTGGGTATGATCATTTTCAAGGTTTCTGTCGCTCCTTGGGAATGCATCTTTATGAACTCAACTTTGTCTACTCCAGTGAAATTGTTTGGGGGAAAAGGGAGCGGAATACACTTTCTAGAAGGTTTCCCCTGCTATTTGTTGATGAGCTTTTATTATTTCCATTTCACTGCCCTTGCCCCTAGAGGATAACCTTGGATCTTAGCACAGACTCTATTGAGTGTAAAATGAGTTAGCACAGATGAAGCAGAAACAGATCGGTCCACGAGGAGGATGTTCAGACGCTAAGTCCTCTAGTTCAGTGGGGTTGAAAAGCATTTCCCTAAGAGCCGCTCTGGGTATTGCCTGTCCTATTTTGTAGAGAAATACACTACCATGTGCATGCAGTTGCTGTTTATGCCTTTGACATTTGTGCTCAGTTCTGTGAGGGATGCAAAAAAGTGTTCTTATCCCGGCCTCAGGAAGCCTATAGAATTGGGAAGACGACCTTATTTGCTAGACACTCATCTAGCTCCTCTCTGCTAGGCACAAGATGTACAAAGGTTAAAAAAGAGCCACAGTTGCTACTCTCTTTGCATTTACAGCTTAGTAGAGAAGTCCTCCATGACCTGTGTAACAGTGTGATCAGTACCAGCACAGAAGAGTGAACAAGAAGCAGTGAGGGCTCACAGCCCAGAGAAAGCGATAAACTCCGTCAGGATAGTCAGGGAGACTTCACAGAGGTGGAGTTGAGCAGAGTTTTGAAAAGGTTTCCCCTTAGACTTGTGGGACAGGGCATTTTCGGAGGCAAGAGCACCATGTGCAAAGGCACTGAGGTATGAGACAGCCTGGTGTGTTGGAGAACGTACCACAAGAGTAGGGGAAAACCTTGCGTATTATTCTGTATGTGGTAGGCAGTACAGAGGAGCCCAAGAGCAAAGCTAACCAGATTTGGAAGTATACTGCTGGAATGTTCCAGATCAGCAGGCTGTATGGACAAAGTGGTTAAAGTGGGATAAAGGCATAAGATAGGAAGGAATTTATGGAGGTAAGGGGAGACATGTGGCCCTTTTAGTGTCCTGAATGAGTCTTTTAGATATGAGTTCAAATACAGCACTCTATGTTGATTGTTTTTGCTCCTCTTTCTTCAAGGACTTGTTTATTAACTTCAACCCCAGGAATTATTCCAGATTGTGACAATGGATCTATCCTCCCGCTGCCCAGATTAAACAGTTTGCTTGCGTAGGGAGCAGAAGGCTCAGCATCGTCGACTGGAAGTACTTGCTTTTCTTGAGAGGCCACATTTCTTCCATGGAAGAATGATGTCAACAAACTTATCTTAATGCCCGGGCCCCAGGACAGTAGTGGCCCTGTACCCACAGCGAAGGAAAGGGGTTCCCTGGAATTTCCTTTCTGTTCTGGGAACATACAGGTATGATTGGAAGACTATCCTTGATGAAAGCATCAGTTAATAGTGGAGATGAGGGACCAGAATGACTGCAGGGAAGGTTGCTAAATAGAGAATTATGGTTTGTTGTTTTCAAGAAGCAACTTGGTGTTGTGGAAAGAAGCATTGGACAAGGGTTTGGGAACCTTGGGATCTAATCATTGTTTTATCCTAACTAGTCCCATGACCTAGGTCATTCTGAGCCTTAGTTTCCTAATAGACAAAGGAGGAAAATAGAGTTGGAAGAATCTGAAAGAACATATTTCTCTATGAAATAGGACAGGCAATACCCAAGCAAGCCTAGGAAACGACACAGCACTTTACAGTTTGTGAGCCCTGACTGATTCCTGTCATTTGACACCTCCATCTGGCCACCCTGTGTGCCATCTGCCTATGGTGAGGGAGGAGATACCCCTCAGTGAGCCGGGGCTGGACCAGCCTCTGGGTGACTCCCTGTTCTGCAAACCACCTTATCTTGAAGAAAATGTTTTCACTACCAGTGAAACTTAATTTCTTCAGGATTTTCTTAGACTGAGATGATTTCGAAGAAGAGTCTGGAATTCTGTTTTCTCTCTTCACCATTTATAGCCTCTCTATCCCCAGTTACCACTTGAGTATCTCTAAGTAATGGTAGATACAGTCTGGACCACTTGGGATTGAGTCATCAAACTGAGAGTCCGGCCAGTAAGTGGAGTTCAAGTGTTGAGCTGAAGTCACCTCATGAAATGAAAATGGCCCTGGGCCATTCTGTTAACACTCGACCCCCTTTGTCCTTCTCCCACGTAAGACCCCTCAACTATTCCTTAGCATTGAGGGGCAGTGGGGAGAGGAGGTGGTGGAGCAGACAGTCCGATAACTGTGGTATTCCTGAACTCATATCTAAAGCATTATATATGTGTACGGATTTCCTCCTTTGTACTTGATTGAAGAGATCTTCTGTTCTCAGCTTGATCCAAAGAAACAGCAACATCTGCTGTTCCCTTGAGGTGCTGTAACGGGAGGCCAGCAGTGCTGGTCACATCTGTCTGTAGAGTTGGGTTGGTGCCGTTGAGTCTGTGGCTTCTCTTCCTGAGTATCAGACTGCTCGGGTTGTGTCTCTAAAGTTGCTGGTGCTGCAGAGGGTTATCCCTTCTTCTTCGTCCTGCTCCTCCAGCCTGGGAAGCCTCACTTCGAGCCAGAGGGGCCAAGTGAGGCAGGGCTGCTCCTGTCATGAGAGAAGCGGTAGTGTGCTTGTCGTCACCCCTGTACTTATTTCTTCCCTGGACTGACACCCACCTTACCTTAACCCTTGAGTAAGCCTGGTGCCTGGGTAAAATCTCATGTCTCCTTTTTTCCTGGTAATTTGTTTCTTTTTCTTTTCTCAACAAGAGGTGAGATCATGGACCCTGTCCATCCACTTCACCGCCCTACTCTTTTTTCCTGGAAGTGCCAGAATATTTCTCTATGTGCTAAACCTGCTCATCAGTAATTCTTGATGGATTGTCATTCCTTTTGGCAAACTGAAATTACAGAAACACAAAAATCTCAAAATAGATGTAACCAGACTCCTCAAACTTAATAAAGACCACATGTGCTTATGCTTGGAATTTAGTTTGTTCTGTTTGGTAAGTGGTACTTCTCCCACTCTCCTGCCTCTTCCCTGCCTCCCTCTTTTCTGCAGATGGAAGGCTGACAGAGCTTCTCCAGTGACTCATGTCTGTGTAGTTATGCTGTATTGTTTTTGATCCTGTGCACCCTGTTTTGGTTGTATACTCTGTTTAAGGAACTGTCTGTGTACACATTATTTTGTGGAAGTTGTTAACGGTATATATAGGGTCTATTCTGCTTGGCATTTTGATAGTGAGTGAGCTGTGGTCTTTTTCCAGTGTGTGTATGGCATGTGCATGTGCAATGGGTTTAGCACTTTACTTCTGAGAGCGCTTTACTTCTTGGTGGAAGGTGGTGCAAATCAATAGCATTTTTTAATTGGGCTCTTAATGTGTGCTGGGCACTGTGCTCAGCTATATGTTTTAGCTCATTTAATCCTCAAAATCACCTTCTTTAGTGGATACTATCATCATCATCATCACCATCATCCCATTTTCCCAGTGAGGAACCCAGGACACAGGGAGGTTAAGCTACATGCCCAAGGTCCCACGGCTAGTGGTCTGGATTTTAAACCCAGGCAGTAGGCTCCAGAGCCCATGCTTCCCCTCAGATCTAAACTGCTACTCTTAAATTGCTAACTCAAGTTATCATGCAAGGAATTGATTTAGCCCCTGAATGAGAAAACAGAGAATAGTCATGGCTTTAATTTAACAGTGATGTCTTTATTTGAGAGATTCTGCAGAATTCTGACTTCATTACTTCCCTTGAGGACTTTTATTAGAAACAACTTTCCCTGATATATAATGAGATTCCTGCCTGGTTTCCTCAAGAGTAAGTTTGCACAGATCTAGAGCTATGCTATCGAGTTCAGGAGCCGGTAGCCTCATGTGGCTACGGAGCATTGAAATGAGGCTGGTTTAACTAAAGACCAAATGTTTTAATTTTATTTCACTTTAAATAATTTAAATTTAAAAACAGATACCCAGTTCAGTTAATGGAAAACTTTATGTTTGGAACAACTTTGGTATGTGAATCTACTTTTTTCAGCTGTACGTTTTATGAAATCTAAACATAAATCAAGTATATCTGATGAAAATTTAGCCTCTGGGTTGGAATGTGTTCTAAGTGTAAAATTCACTCAGGATTTTGAAAACAAATTTTGCATTCTCTTTTCATATTATCTCATTAATAACTTTTATATGGTTACATGTTGAAATGATCCGCCTTACTTAAAGCAACATATCTAAAATATTATTCTTAAAATCAATTTCACTTCCCTTTTACTTTTTGATGTGGGTAATGGAGAATTTAATTCCATATGTGGCTCATATTATAATTCTGCTTGGCAGTGCTCTTTTGGAGCATAGATGTGAATGCTCCTCTATAGAATAATATTTTGCTAATGCAAGAGCTTGAAAGATAATTAGTGAATGGGTAATTTGTTGGTGGGAGCTGTCTGAGAGTATTGATTCAGTGGGGAGAGCTAATGTAACCTGATGACTTTTGTTGCAATTGGTGTCTTATTTTAGGATATAAATGAAATAATAATGATACATAATAAGCTAGACATCACATGTATAATGCTTTATGGCCTTTTGAATAAATTACCACTTGGAATATCATGTAATAAAATTAAGGTGAAGAAATTTAATATGAATCAATTACTTTCTTGGTTAAGAGGAGTTTCCTGTTTCTGCTGTGAGCTGAATTTCACTGTAGCACCTGATATGTTTTTCCTTCCCTTTGACCCGATTAAATGTATGAAGCTCTCATGGCCAGCCTCTTGCCAGCCTCTTCTGCCTTCTCCCACCTTCTCCCCTGCTGTTCACCAATTCTCTTGTGATCTGAGAATCCCTACACACATGCTATTTCAGCCCTCCTTGTTATCATGTGTGACACCTAGGAGGCAGGTAGACAGTGTCTCTTGAATCAAAGTTGAGTGTGTTGCCTTGGGAAGCCATACGCCCTAAGTGATGACGCAGAGCTGTTTCCCTACCCCTCCTCAGTAACTCTTTACCTCTGACTACCCTTCTCTAGCCGTCTTGGTCAGTATGTCTTTTTCTACATGCCCTCTAAATGTTTGTATGCCCTGTATGCCTTCTTCTTCCCCATTTCATTTCTCTCTCATTCTCCACCCTTCCTGAGCTTTCCCATGCACTCTCATAGCCTCAGCTCCTTTTGCCTGGGTTCCCAGTGGCTGGTCAAACTGGGGGGAAGTGCTGAACCTCATGTGTCCTTGCACTCCTCTTGGAGGGATCAACGGTTTCAAATTCTGTGCTTAATTGATCATGCAGTTTAAAGTCAGAAAATATGTGTTCTAATGTTTCCTGCCCCTTTTTTTTCTGGTCATAATCTTTTTTGCTATTAATGTCTCAGTGCTTGAATTTCTTCCATTGTAAAATGGGAGAAGTATTTGCATCCAAAGGATATCCTGAAGCAGCACTGCACCATCCTAGAGAACCACAGTGAACCTGTGACACCTTACATTTGGCTCTGCTGAATTTCAGATTAGTTACCTGCTGTTGGATTTGAAACAGTGCAGTAAATCGAGACACTGAATTTACCGATGAGAGTTTATTCCTAAAAAGCTTTTGAAGATGAATGTCTTAATTTGTCTGTTTCTTTCCTCTTTCCTACCCTTACCCTTGCTTTGTGTCTGCATTATTACTTTAAAAGTTTCAGGTAGATGTGAATAACTCTTAGCTTTAAAGATAGCCTTTTCCCATCCCTCTCATAGAGGATGAAGGTGGCTATTTGATAGCTAGGTGGTATCTGAGGCAGGATAATGCAGTGTGTAGGGCATATGCTTGGAAAGTGGAGAGACTTGAGTTCTATTTCCGTTTTTGCTTATTCAGTCATGGTGTGAATTGAGCATGTTCCTTAATCTCACATGATATATATCTCCCTTAGAACAGGTCTGTTATGTAGTAACTGGTCAATAAATATCAGTCACTATGATTGGCTGTTTTCTTAGCCCATTGCTTGAAGATTTAGATGAAGGTATTTGAAAGGTTGCTGTTTATGTCCTGTCAACCATAGTTTACAATCAAGACGTTTTCCTTAGGTGTTAAGAAAGCAGAGGAAAAGCTGGTGAAGATGGAAATATTATTGATAAAGGAGATTGAAAATTTCTTTTTTCTAGATTAGAAACTGTAGATAATACTTTATAATGAAAAACCAATCCCTATGAACTTGTTTTCCTCCTATGGCCATAATGAATACAGTCTTGCCAGTAAAGGTTTTTATAATACAGTCTTCTCACAGTGCCGCTTCTAGATTCCCTTTGCAGGCTTAATTTCAGATTTATATGCAGCATTTGAATTGTATTATGGAATCAAAGTGATTATAATGGTCATATACAGTTCCAGGAAGGAGTGAATCATACGTTCTGGTTATTATGTGAATGGAAGACTCAAGAGTTCAGTTAGCTAATTTGACATCTAGTTGGAGAAACTGTAATGAATACAATTCTCATTTGAAAGTGGGAACAGAGCTGGAACTTTAGAGCCGCATGTTCTTTTAATGAAAGCTGTTAATGTAATTGTTTTTTAAAAGTGAAGGATTGGCTTCCTACTCACAGTTAACTGGCCTTGTCCTTGATTTCTCATGGTATGACCAAACCCTGTTCTGTGGAAGTGTTAGAGAATGTTTGGCTTCACATAAGAGACCTCCCTTTCATGTCTAAAGAGGCAAGGAATGTAACTTTAAGTTGTTTGGAAGGTTTGATTTTCCAAGTTGTCCCATTAAAAAAAGAGAAAAGAAAAGAGAGAGAGCGTGCAGAGAAGTCCTGGAGGCTGTTGTCTTAGTTTTTATCTGAGCTGGCCTTTCATTTTTGCCCTTTGTTCCATTTGAACATCCAAGGGATATGAGCTTAACTCCCTTGGCAATTGGGACCACATTCTGCCTTCGGGAAAATGCAGTTACAAATCACGTCTTTCACTAAACAAAGTGAGGCTGTTCAGCCCCTCATTTTGATCCTCTGAGGAGTGAAAGGCTGTTTACATTGAGCAAGTAAGATATATTTATTCTTCTGGACAAAGAAAGCCAAATTATTTACCAGAAAGCTCTTTAGCTTCCTGTACCTAGCACTTGACTGCAGGGTGCCATAAAAAAGCAAGGGACCAAAAATAAGCAGAAGAATGAGCTCTCAGTACAGTCCACGTGGGTGTGGAGGTCGGCGCCTGGGTCTGGTTCTGTAGCAGCCCCGCTCCAGAGCAGGAGCCAGCATTTGTTTCCTTGTGGTTAGATTTAGAAACTTTTAACCCTGTCTTCTCACACTCCCTGAAATTTATAAATAGGAACCTCTTCTTATGCTGGATCACTTGGAGGCCGTTTATTAGTTAGTTTGGGGTTCTGAAGGATGATGATATTTTGGGAAATAGTACTCTTCACCTGTGACATTGCCAGGTCGTTTCTTTGAGACAAGGAGCCCAGCTTGGCATGTGTTTTAACCCAGTGGTTCTCAAACTTAGCTGCATAATAGGAGTGCTCTGGGGAGCATTTGAAATTTTCAAACACCAGGCTGTGCCCTGTACTGAGCCCATGTTGACTGATTCACAATCTCAGGAGAGGGACCCTGGCGTCAAGATTTTTTAAAGCCCCCCAGGGGATTCCAGAGCACAGCCAACACTGAGAATAGGTCATCAGATCTGCTGTCGTCTAAAGATTGGGTTGTGCACTACCCACTGGAAGAAAGATGAGTTTCCTTTCAAATACAAAGTGACAGTATAATAGTGACATTCTTATGATAATATGGTCAAGCTGAGTGATTTCATTGCTCTGATTAATCTAGCCTTTCTACATTACAGTAGCGGAGGCTTTATGAATCAGACATATCATAATCTTCCTTTATTGAAATCGAAACCTCCCAGTGGTGTCCTGAAGTGTCTTCAGTTACCTGATGTAGTACCTTCTAATTCCTGGTAATAAAAGATCAACAGGCTCTGGATGTCCAGTCAGTGCATGTGAAACCACTTCAGTCACCTACATCTCAATTTGTGTTTTTTTGTACAGGTCTGCAACCCTGTATTGGTACATATTTCAGATTAAAAGCTTCAGAAAAGAATTTTTCTTTTACAATAATTCATTGGTTGGCAGAGCCTGGCCAAACTTGAGCTCGCCTGGCAGTCACCCTGACCTCAGCTAAAGGGAAGCTACTTACAGTCTCGATTTATCTCACTTGGTGTGTGCATTTCTTCTGCTACTGTTTTGACTACTGTTTTAACCCAGACACCACTGTGCGGGTTAAGGAAGACATGGCACTGTTTGTTACTTTTCTCAATTCTGAAAGAATTGTGAATTCTGAATTCCATTTGACTCAGATAAGGGATTGTAGATCTGTGTCATGTCGTGATTTATGCCATTCCTAGAGTCCCCTTTTGCAGTCACACAGTTTGCCTGTGCCTTCCAGCTCTGCTACTGATTATGTAACTTTGGGCAAGTTACTTAACCTGTCTGAGCCTTGGTTTCCCATCAAAGTGGTGCAAATGATAGTATCTGCTTTAAGGGCTATTGTGAAGATTAAGAGGAATAATGAACATAGAAGTTTAAGGAAGTTGCCAATACCACGAGTTCCTCTTTTGGGAACTATAATGGCACATGGCAGAGCCTCAAATATAGGTTCCTTCTGGGTGGGGGGCCACTGTGTATTGTAGTGAGATCCAATGAAGTGTTTTTTTTTTTTTTTTTTCAAGCTGTACGTCAAGATTGGATCTTGTAATCTATGTAGTAGGTTGTGATCTTGTGACCACTTTGGTACAGGAAAGAAATACAGTAATAGAATAAGAAGAACTTGTGCCTAGCCTAAAGTCAAGGTGATTTTTGTGTGTGAATTTTTTTTTTTAATACCTGTACATTTGTATATGTGGGTTTTGAGTCACCGTCCTTGAATCGTAGGGATGGAAAACAGAGGATACAGGAGTCCCCAAACTATTGTTTGTGGTCTACTTTTTGGTAATGTACTGAGATGTCTCATACATATGTAATACTCACATGGTGATTCAGAGAATTGAGAAAATTATGGGGATGATATGAGTCAAAGTTCCTTTTGCTTATAATATCCAAAAATCAAGGCCAAAGACCTCATTTTGTTTCTGACTGTCTGAACAGTTGCTTTCGCTCATTTCATGCTGCCTGTGCAGTCCCAGCATTGAAACGTCTCCATAGAAAATATTGACATTACTCCTCTGTTAGGAAACTCTTAGTGTAAGAAAGGCACATACTAAATTTCTTGGACCATGAATATTTGTGTATTTTATCCCGTTTGGGATTTTCTGCCCCTCAGGAGTTTGTTTCATCACAGGCCAAATTTACTTAGAACCAAACCAGGGAACTGTCTTTGCTCTTGTCCCATCTTACTTTCCCAACCAGAGTGTTATCTTGTGGTTGTGTCCCTATGCCACTCTACTTCAACATCAGGAAAGGCCATTAGCTCTCTGACTCACAGTTTGTTTTGGTCTGAATGTTGACTGAAGAGTTCTACCTCTAAATGCAAAGCATTTTAATTAAGTGGAAAATGAGCTTAAGTAACTTGATGTAATTAAGATGCAGTCAGCACTTATTTCAGATGCATGTGTAGACTGAGCTTTGTTGACAAGGATTAATGACCATTAGTTGGGTCTGAGTGGACCTATGTAGCCGTGGAGCTTTTACGTAACAGTTCTTGATCTGAAGGCTGGAAAGCAGAGGAAAACAGTCAAAGCCATTTGAAGGGGTGTCAAGTGTTGTGTTATGCATATCACTAAGTTGACTGCAGGGATTTTTGTCTTTTTGGGGGGCTACATAGTGGGTGAATAAAAACTTGGAGCTTCACCCCTACAGCTTACTCTCTATGGGCAAGTCATTTAATCTTTTGAAACCTGTTTGCTTATCTATAAAATGAAGGAAACTCTGTACATAACTCACCTTGAATAATTATGCGAAAGTGAGTGAAGTCATTTTCAGAAATTGGTAACTGCTATTCAAATGTAAAATGCATGGTGATAGAATACTGGAAGTTGTTTGAGATAGTATTTGTATCCGATTCATCTTCACATCCATATAAAATACAGCTAACATAATGCTTTGTAGCTGTTGAGTAAATTCTGGGATGTTAGTTTGCCTCTGAATGACTCTGAAAGCTGTTAGTTTTATTTCTCTTTATAATTTTTAGATGTGAATACCAAGAGGATGAGGATAGATGTTCAACCTCTTAGACTGAGGTATTGACACTGAAAATGGACTCAGTCTTAGATTGAACATCTTGGGTGATTATACATTTCTAGAAAGGCCAACTATCCCTTGAGTAGGGCACCTGCCATGCCAGGGTTTTGGGGGATGGGGTAGTCCCTTCTCTTTTATGAGCACAACAACAGTTCATTTCAAAGTTTCTGCCTTAAATGGTACCCGAAGGAGACTGTAAATGTTTTCAACAACGTGGCTTCCTTTCGAAGAGTCTTTGGTGGCAGCTGATTGAAATACCCCAAGCTTTCACCATTCCAGGAATGGCTGTACTTAAAGGACCAGCTATCTTTACTCTTTGGTGATATATTTTTATTAGCCATTTGTGTTTGTTTTCTGTTTATTTTCCCATAAAGGAAAAGTATTCCCAACATTTTATAGATGAGGGATGGAGTCTGACTTGCACAAAGGTCATCCAGTTCCTAAATAACAGACTCTACAAGAACTCTCCACTTGAGACTGAACACCCTGCCTGAAGTTAGTCTGACAGATGTTTATGGGGCTTTAGAAAAATAATAATTGTGCTGACCATGAAATCCTCACCTCTAAGAAGTAAGAGCTCATGGGAAGAGGTCTGGGCTGAGAGGTGAGTCCCTTGTCTGACTAATTTGGGGGCAGAATTTCCTGTCTGGGAAGTTGCACTGATAATTTGTATAACATGCTATTAACCTTTGCAATCTTCAAACAGCACGATTATAAACACCATTTAGTTCCCAAGACATGAAAATGCCCCTGGTTAGAAACAGAAGGTATGGGAATGCTTAACTTTTCTGAAAAGATGTGGCAAGTAGCTTGATATCTCTCTAGTCAGAAAGTTGGTCATGTTGATCCTGCACAATTAAGAAAATATTTCGCTGCCTTAGTTAACAGGGATTATAGGCCAATAGTGAGCTCCTCAAACCCACAAAAACTACCGAATAGTACAGGGAACTCTATTCAGTACTTTGTAATGACCTCTATGGGAATAAAATCTAAAAAAGCATGGATATTTGTGTATGTATAACTGACTCACTTTGCTGTACAGCAGAAACTAACACAACATTGTAAATCAACTATACTCTAATTAAAAAAAAAAACTAGAGTAAAGTCTACTCATCACTAGCTTTTTCACTTGTGGAACTAAAATTTTCCTTAGTAAATTCTGGGATGGGTGGGAGCTAAAGAAATACCCGTGTGAACTAGGAAAGTCTCTTCACCATCTGTAAAATGAGGGGTTGGGATTAGATGACCATTGAAAAATCTCCCAAAGAAAAACAAACCATGGTGTCCAGATTCTGGTGCTGGGCTACCCACCCTGTCTTGAACTTGGGTATTGATTCTCTGATTCCTTTCAGTTTTCCTTGCTGTAGATCTGAGATCATGACAAATTAGGGTCTCAGAAAAAAATTAAAAAGGGCAATAAACAAGATTGGAGTCTTGAGCAGATTGTTGATTGATTAGGTTTTTGGAGCCTCTCAGGTCCTGGCCACTCCACATAGGTGGGGTTCTTACATAATTTTACACTGAAAAAATTTTTTAAAAAGGCAGAGGGAAGCAGAAGATGGATGTTGAATATAGTTTGGACAACAACAATATAAAAATGACTTGGATCCTTTATAATTATGGTCTGACATGGTTCCAGTAAAGGTGTCTTTGGTTAAATGAAGTGATGCATGGTGTATATATACACACAAAATATATACATGTAAACGTAGCAGGTTCTAAATTTAATGCCCCATTGTTGATTCATACCTTCATACCACATGTAATTTTTATTGAGTCAGCACAGTCTGCTAAACCAAGCCTCAGGAAACTTGAACCCTTGCTTAAACTGGTCTAAATGCTATTGATAATTCATAATTGATGGTTAAAAAAGTTAAAATAGAACCTTTGTTTCCCAAATTAAAGCTTACACAGAACCACAGTATATAAACTACTTAAAAGCAAAACAGTTCTACTTCCCTAGGCTCGTTGAGGGCCTTCAGGGGACCTTAAGGACTGAGGTTACATTGTCTGAATAACCTGATGGAAATATCTCCCAGTTATCATTATAAAGAGGTAAAATACACCAAAATAACACAATTACAAAACATCATTCCAGTATTATGGTGTTGAACTGTGTTTGTTTTTAGTATAGTAAAAACTAGTCCTCTACATTGAAAATCATGTGTGTTTAACATTGCGTGGTTGGAACAAATATCCATTATATAAAGGCAGATGCAGCATGAGAGTGGAATTTCAGGACGTTTTATTGCCTTGTACTTACTGATGAAAGTATCGTAAAGACAAAGATGAGTTTTACTAAAAAATTCATGTGGACTAAGTAGAAAGACCAGATTAAAATACGTGGCCTGGTGGATTTTAAAGCAAATATAGTAAATAAAAACTGTTTGAGTCTGAATATAAGGCAACCCTCAAATAAGGCAGTATCCTATTTTCTCAAGAAGGATATCCAGAGTTTTGAGTTTGAATATATAGGCTTCTCAGAATATAGATAAAACAATGGAAAGTATATTAAGGATTAGATATATATAAAGTAATACACAAAACATTAATTTAGAAAATCTGCATTTTCCATTCTCTTTTCATGAACCTGTTTTATTTAAACTGTCTTACATGTGCTTCAACAACCAAGTTTTTCATCACCAGAGCTCCTCCTATAGTTCTAGAGCACCTCATCTTCATTTCCATCTAACTTTTAAAACTATGGCACTTTTAGAGTCTGTATGATGTCAATTTTGCACTAACCCTCCGTTTTTTGGTTTGTCCAATAACTGGCAGATTCATGGATCATGGATGCTGTAGATTAGATTATTTTCATGTCTCTCCTCTCTCCTCTGCTAGGTGACTTACATTGCATAAGAGTATTTTTCCTGCTCCAGTGATGTTGGGCTTGGACTGTAACCTATTTGGCCAATGGTATATAAATGAATATGACGCAAGCAGATGCCTTAAGTGTAATTGGGCTATTGTGCTCCTATGATTGTCATGAGAAAAATATGCTCCAGCTAGCTACTGCCTCTTCAGCCTGGATCCCACAATGAGTCAAGCCAGGTTGTGTAGCTGACCCTGAGCAGACAGACTCACATCTTGAGGATGCATCAGACTACAACTACCTGTTGGCCTAGCAGATCTAATCTGACTACCACAACTCACAAATTGAATAACATTCTTACTCTTCTTTTGTCTGACTTAGAACTAGGAGTTGCATCCAAGATGGTTTACTTAGATAATTTCTATATCAAAAATAACTTTGGGAATGTTGACCATCTACCAAGGGCTAATTGGTCTATGCAGTGACCTAGGATTTGTGATAGTAGGCATTTTCAAGAATACTCCATACAGCAAAACCAGATGTATGCAGTTAAAATATTGCCAGACTTGAGTGTACTGTTCACTTCTCCAGGGAGACTTCCAGAGGGTCTATGAATAGGAGCCTGGTGTTTTCCTTCTGGACGACTCATTTTTGAGCATAGTAGAAACAAAATTTTGACTTTAGTGTTAGGCACAGTTTCAAAGTCTGTACACATTCATCAAATTTTGTAAAATACATGCATGTATACCCAGGAACATCTCCTATATCTGTCGGCAGGTTTTAAGCGTATGTATGTGTTTCTGCATAGCCAGTCTGACTCTGTGTGGGTGTTTAAATAAATTTATTGTATGTACTCTTTTATTGCTCTCTAAAGAAAACACTGCCTGTATAAAAAGTTTAGGTTTATGATTTTAAAACCTTCTTTTCAGCGAGAGCAGTTCTAGATAAAATACCTCTGTCTGCATTTATCTGCCTGCTTACCCAGTTTACTCAAGAGATTTAGGTCTCCCAGTAGATAATTTAATTGAAAAAAGCCAGTTTGTGCTATGTTTTCTTAAAATATTGATATTTAACTGACCAAATTTTGACACTCCCCCTCCTTCATAATCATCCATTTCCTTCCATATGATTAACTTGCTCACGCCTCTGACTAATGTAGCACTGTCAACAGCCAAAAAGCAAGATATTGGCCTTTTTAATAGTACTTCTCTACCCTGGTTTCATGTGAGTTACAAGTGGGGAGCTGTAAAAATACAGTGATGGTCAGGCTCCTTCCCTAGAGATTCTGATTTAATTGCTAGGGCAGGGCCTAGGCATTGATATTTTTAAATAAAACTTCTCAGGTGATTCTAACTTGTAGTCAGAGTTGACAACCACTGACATAGATATAGCCTTCCTGCAAACTGTATTATGTAAACTAAGCAATTCAAGTTAGATATCTGTTTTACATGTAGGATTGTCCAGTTAGGTCATCTCTGTTGTTCAGATCAATCTGATATTGTCAGATCTTCTAGGGAGTTAGCATCATGTCGAACCAGTTTTATTTATATCCTGTTTTCAATCTACTGCTTTTGGACCATTCTTGGTAGACTGATGGAGGAAAATTGGTTGCATAAATAAAGCCCTTAATGCTAGTCTGGGGGATCACTGCCTTCCTTTATGACTCCTTTCCGCCCTTTGGGCAATTCCCAAATGGTAATCCATTTGGGTCCTATACGTAGGACCTTGTTGTTTAAATCACACTGCTTCAGCCAACTTTACACAAACTGATTTCAGTTGTGAACTTTCCTTCACCATGGAGAGGAGCCCAGTGGATTTACTCAGGTGACCTCAGTTACACTGAGCACAGTAGAGCCTTGTTAAGGACCCAGGAGGCAGCGTCTTACCTTTTTCTGCCAGATGCTTATGTAAACAGTCAATGACAGGTCATTGTAGAAGTCTCAAATACCTAAATGAATACTAAGCTTTAAAAGGAAGAAATACAAAGCCTTAGCATGTGTGCCTTTTTTTTTTTGTAATACTTAAATCCACAGAACTGGAACTGTGTATTTTCTTTTACCGTATAAATCTTTTTTAGAAGAGGATAGGATTTTTTTTCCTCCAGTTAATATTTGTCTTCTGGTTACAGCCTAACTGCATGTACATGGATTCCTTTCCATTCGTATCTGAAGCAGCATATTCCACAAGCAGCAGGACTCATACTATACAGTAATTAGTGATAATGTGACACACCGAGTCTTATTCATTCTTGCTCTTCTCTGACGCTCATCAGCCTGGGGGGAAGTCTATGATCATATTTTTTCTTTTTATAGCTTTAAAAAATGTTGATTTTGTTTTAAAAAATTGTTTAAAATTGAAGTATAGTTGATTTACAATGTTGTGTTAATTTCTGATGTATAGCAAAGTGATTCAGTTATACATATATACATTCTTTTAAAATTCTTTTCCATTGTAGTTTATCATAGGATATTGAATATAGTTCCCTGTGCTATGCAGTAGGACCTTGTTGTTTATTCATCCTGTATGTAATAGTTGGCACCTGCTGACCCTAAACTCCTGGTCCATCCCTTAGCAACCAGCCCCCGTAACCCCAAGTCTGTCCTCTATGTCTGTGAGTCTGTTTCTGTTTCATAGATAAGTTCATTTGTGTTATATTTTAGATTCCACACAGAAGTGATATCATGTGATATTTGTCTTTCTTTTAGACTTACTTCAGTTAGTATGATAATCTCTAGGTCCGTCCACTTGTGTGTGTGTGTGTGTGTATATATATACACACACACACACCACATCTTTATCCATTCATCTGTCGATGGACATGTAGGTTGTTTCCATGTCTTGGCTATTGTGAATAGTGCTCCTATGAACATAGGGGTGTATGTATCTTTTCAAATTATAGTTTTGTCCAGATATATGCCCAGGAGTGGGATTGCTGGATCACATGGCAACTCAATTTTTGGTTTTTTGAGGAACCTCCATACTGTTCTCTATAGTGGCTGCACCAGTTTACATTCCCACCAACTATGTAGGAAGATTCCCTTTTCTCCACACCCTCTCTAGCATTTATTTGTAGACTTCTTAATGATGGCCATTCTGACCCGTGTGAGGTGATACCTCATTGTAGTTTTTTTTTTTTTGGTGGTACGCGGGCCTCTCACTGCTGTGGCCTCTCTCATTGTGGAGCACAGGCTCTGGACGCGCAGGCTCAGCGGCCATGGCTCACGGGCCCAGACACTCCGCGGCATGTGGGATCTTCCTGGACCAGGGCACGAACCCATGTCCTCTGCATCGGCAGGCGGACTCTCAACCACTGCGCCACCAGGGAAGCCCTCTCATTGTAGTTTTGATTTGTATTTCTCTAATAATTTGTAATGTTCAGCATCTTTTCATGTGCCTATTGGCCATCTGTATGTCATCTTTGGAGAAATGTGTATGATCATTTTTGTAAGACTGGATTCGATGGGTTTTGCATATAAGACCATGTGATGAGGAGTATAGATTCTCAACCTAGACAGTTTGGATTTGAATTCTGGCTTTTCCACTTTATTGCTGAGTGACTTAGATAGTTTGTTTTTTGTTTAAACTTCTCTAAGCCTTATTTTCTTCACCTACAAAAATGGGGTAATTGTACTTACCTATTTCATAGAGTAGTAGTGACAATTAAATGATATGTTTCAAAGCCTTTGAAAGTTTCTGGCAGTCTATAAATGTTGGCTGCCGCTGCAACCTCTTCCTGGTACTGTTCCAGTTATTAGTCTTTTATAGTCTTATAAAACATCAGGTAGACTGAGGTCATTGATGAATTATTAAGAAAAAGAATCAGCTGTCTTTCTCTAGGCCTTCTTTTGTGAGTTCTCTCATGTGGTCTTCTGTTTCATGAGTCAGAAGCATATCTCTCCGTGGTTACAGGCTCACTGAAGGTATGAATTGTTTATTCTATTTGAAAAAAAGAAAGAAAAAAGAAAAATCCATCTCTTCCTGCCAAGGGATGCAAAATTTTTGTGTATCAGCTGTATTTGAGTATATGAGGCTATTAAATGTAAATCTTATGGTATAATCCTATAGCAGTAGGAATTGCATAAAGATCAGACAACGTTTCCTCATGATACATTAACTTTAAAAAGAAATACTTAAAATAACATCTTGGTGTGGCTCAAAACTGTAAGCATAATTCTCCAAGTTCATGTCTGTGTCATTGTAGTCACTGACTGGAAAGTCATCGTTGCCTTTAACCAGAGGAATGTGCTGAAACAGTAGTAGGTGCGGGTTAAAATTAGAATCAGCTATTTCCATAACTGGAACTACAGACAAGTTAAAAAAAAAAAAAAAAAAAGTGACAGCTCTACTAGTTTTTGCTTGTGGGTTCAAGAGGTTTTCAACCCAGTTCAGCTAACTACAATTGGATTCTGTTCCTGAACTTGGTACATGACCTGCATGGCAGACTTCCTAAGCCTAGCCTTGGAAGCTCAGAACTCTTCCCAGGGACGGAAAAGTCCTTAGGAGTTGTCATCAGGAGCTGAACAGCAGATGGCCAGTTAGACTGCTGTCCTCTGTTGTGTCTATTGTGCCCTCCCTCCCTGACGCTGAGCCCCAGGGAAGGATTCCGCTTTGACATTATTTGCACTTAATAGCTCATTACTGTGTCCACGCTCTCCAACCCTCCTTTACTAGCAGAGAGCTTGCCAAGGCTCCAGCACTGTAACTGTACACATGTGTTTCTAGACTCCTTACTATAGGGATTGTTCATCTCTTGAAGCTATTTTTGTAGCTAATAGCTAATAGCTACAAAAATTTGGTGACTCTTGAGGAATGCATACACAGACACTTTTCCTTGCAGAGGGGGAAAAAACTACCCATGATCCAGGCTCCTGTTTTTGTGTAAGGAAGATGCAGTTTGCATGAGCCAGACGCTTATGATATATTTGTAAAGGGTGCAGGTGTTCATCACTGGTGCTTAATGTATCCGCAGAGTTGGGGCCAGATAATGGATCCCCTACACTGGGCACTTGTTTTGAATCAAACTATTGCCAGAAGCTCCCGGGTAAG
Source organism: Neophocaena asiaeorientalis asiaeorientalis (assembly GCF_003031525.2). Lineage (NCBI taxonomy): Eukaryota > Metazoa > Chordata > Mammalia > Artiodactyla > Phocoenidae > Neophocaena > Neophocaena asiaeorientalis. The sequence continues at coordinate 12,798,408 of NW_020185336.1, read as the reverse complement.
CAATTTCTAATGTAATGGCTCCAGTCACTTCACATGTGGTTTATTTTGGCCTCCTCCCCTCCCCCCCCCCCCCCCCCCCTGCTGCCACATGCTGAATTTTAACAGTGCCACTGGTGTGCAGGTCCAGAATTTCTCAGTTTTTCCATCAGATACCCAACATTTACAAAATGACTTTAAATATTTGCTTCAGTCCTGGGTCTTGGCACCCAGTACATTTTTCTTGCTCATGTAATTTTGAAAGTCCGTGTTGCTGTTTTCTCAATGAACAAGCCTAATTAAAAAGAGAGATCAATGGCTTTAGGGTTCAGGCTGTAAGCAGTGATGCAGAAGAGATTTGCTTAACTGAAGGAAAACAAGATGTTCTTAGGGAATTGGGAGTCTCTGGTGCATTAATGCTTCCTGTCTTGAAGAAAAAAAAAAAAAAAAGCCAGTTGTGGAAGAGTGTCTTTCAGTTTTCCTGGTAGCTTCTGGACACGAGAAATTCTCATGTTCAAGGTCGCTCACCAGTGGTAGAAGAATAGGTATTTGATGTTTGCTGTTGGTTATTTTTAAAGTAAAATTATTCTAGAATTTAAAATATTCTGAAATGGGCAGTTTTCAACTTAAAAGTGAGAGTGTATGTGTGTGTGCATTTGAAAATTTGTCTGATGGTTGTTTGAAAACTGAAAATACTTCCTCCGTACAAATAACTTTATAAATGTAAAAAAAACCCAAAAAAACCCCAAGCATATTTAACTTAAGTGTGGTAAGAGTATTCCATTAAGGGGAAATCCAGTGAGTCTTTGAATAAGGGTATTGTTTTCTGGTTGGGATGTGGGGAGGAGGGGGCTTGGGGGATGCAGGGAGAGGCTGCATTTGCCTCACTGTCTTAAGCAAGAGACTACCCCACCCCCATCCTACAGGGAAAGAACAGTTTGAGAGGAAGCTTAGTGAATTCACTGCCAAGAGAAAGCTTTACAAACATATTTATTTGCTTGTTAAACTACACCCCAGGCTGTGCAGGGACATGGGAGGAACATGCAACTTTTGAAAGAGTATATAAAGGTAGGAATTTATTGTGTAATTGGTACGCTTCTCATCTTTAGGAATAATTGCTTGATTTCATGGAAAAGGCATAGATATCTTGAAATCTAAGATACAGGGGTAGCAATGGGTCATGCTGGCCCCATGGTTACCAGGAGCCCAGCTCAAGTGGATTGCTGTCCTGCTTGACCTGTGTCAGGTCTGCCTGTGTGATCACCTTTCAGCTGTTTAGTATTTACTCCCCTTCTGGAATCAGCAAATTGCTGTAAAATTAATCTAATTTACAGGATGTTCCCTGCCACACTGTATGCTTGTGTGTGTCACAAGACTCGAGTTTCCTGCCACCCTTTATTAAAGGAGAACTTTTTATGTTCTTAACAATTTGATGGTCTCTTTACATAGCTGGGGCTGGGTAGTAGAGAGGTGGGCACTGGGCTCTAAGTGTTTTAACTCAGAAATAATCTCTTGGTTATTATGAACTGTGCTATACAATAAAACCTCAATTAGTCGCGACTACTTGGAGAAAGGGCAGTTTCTGGTTAATTGAATTTTCTCTTGAATTGAAGGTTAAACACTTTATCTTTTCTCAGTCCTTACTATTAACTTACTTTCTTTGGCTTGTGGAATTCAGACGTCAAGACTTTGAAAATGGTTTCTTTGAGTTAGTTTTTGGAACATCCTTATGAGTTATGAGTCTTAATGTTCAGGCTTTATTTTCTACAGAGGTTGAAGAGGCACAGGGTGTGGCTTCTGAGTTCTGTAAGTTTTTTTTGGGCGGGAATAAATCCCTTTTTGTGTTGTTTTGCTTTCTTGTATCTTAGGTTCTAAATGAAAAAGCTATCTCACCACACCCAGCATCAGTAGGCCTAGTTATTTATATAATCCTGTTGTTTGAGGGTTTACAGATATTCTAGCAAAATATAATAACAGAAATGAGTTGTCAATAAACTGCTTAAACAAAAATAAAATACCTAGGAATAAACCTACCTAAGGAGACAAAAGACCTGTATGCAGAAAACTATAAGACACTGATGAAAGAAATTGAAGATGATACATACAGATGGAGAGATATACCATGTTCTTGGATTGGAGAATCAACATTGTGAAAATGACTATACTACCCAAAGCAATCTACAGATTCAGTGCAATCCCTATCAAACTATCAGTGGCATTTTTCACAGAACTAGAACAAAAAATTTCACAATTTGTATGGAAACACAAAAGACCCCGAATAGCCAAAGCAATCTTGAGAAAGAAAAATGGAGCTGGCGGAATCAGAATCCCTGACTTCAGACTATACTACACAGCTACAGTAATCAAGACAGTATGTTACTGGCACAAAAACAGAAATATAGATCAATGGAACAGGATAGAAAGCCCAGAGATAAACCCACGCACATATGGTCACCTTGTCTTTGATAAAGGAGGCGAGAATATACAATGGAGAAAAGACAGCCTCTTCAGTAAGTGGTGCTGGGAAAACTGGACAACTACATGTAAAAGAATGAAATTAGAACACTCCCTAACACCATACACAAAAACAAACTCAAAATGGATTAAAGACCTAAATGTAAGGCCAGACACTGTAAAAGGAAAACACGCTTAGAGGAACACATAGACAGAACACTCTATGTTATGAATCACAACAAGATCCTTTTTGACCCACCTCCTAGAGAAATGGAAATAAAAACAAAAATAAACAAATAGGACCTAATGATACTGAAAAGCTTTTGAGAGCAAAGAAAACCATAAACAAGACGAAAAGGCAACCCTCAGAATGGGAGAAAATATTTGCAAACGAAGCAACTGACAAAGATTAATCTCCAAAATACACAAGCAGCTCATGCAGCTCAATATCAAAAAAACAACCCAATCCAAAACTGGGCAGAAGACCTACATAGACATTTCTCCAAAGAAGATAAACAGGTTGCCAACAAACACATGAAAGGGTGCTCAGCATCACTAATCATTAGAGAAATGCAAATCAAAACTACAGTGAGGTATCACCTCACACCGGTCAGAATGGCCATCATCAAAAAGTCTATAAACAGTAAATGCTGGCGATGGTGTGGAGAAAAGGGAACCCTCTTGCACTGTTAGTGGGAATGTAAATTGACACAACCACTATGGAGAACAGTATGGAGGTTCCTTAAACTAAAAATAGAACTACCATACAACCCAGCAATCCCACTACTGGGCATGT
>NW_020185336.1:12775681-12794280 GCF_003031525.2 Neophocaena asiaeorientalis asiaeorientalis | reverse complement strand
AATCAACATTGTGAAAATGACTATACTACCCAAAGCAATCTACAGATTCAGTGCAATCCCTATCAAACTACCACTGGCATTTTTCACAGAACTAGAACAAAAAATTTCACAATTTGTATGGAAACACAAAAGACCCCGAATAGCCAAAGCAATCTTGAGAAAGAAAAATGGAGCTGGCGGAATCAGAATCCCTGACTTCAGACTATACTACACAGCTACAGTAATCAAGACAGTATGTTACTGGCACAAAAACAGAAATATAGATCAATGGAACAGGATAGAAAGCCCAGAGATAAACCCACGCACATATGGTCACCTTGTCTTTGATAAAGGAGGCGAGAATATACAATGGAGAAAAGACAGCCTCTTCAGTAAGTGGTGCTGGGAAAACTGGACAACTACATGTAAAAGAATGAAATTAGAACACTCCCTAACACCATACACAAAAACAAACTCAAAATGGATTAAAGACCTAAATGTAAGGCCAGACACTGTAAAAGGAAAACACGCTTAGAGGAACACATAGACAGAACACTCTATGTTATGAATCACAACAAGATCCTTTTTGACCCACCTCCTAGAGAAATGGAAATAAAAACAAAAATAAACAAATAGGACCTAATGATACTGAAAAGCTTTTGAGAGCAAAGAAAACCATAAACAAGACGAAAAGGCAACCCTCAGAATGGGAGAAAATATTTGCAAACGAAGCAACTGACAAAGATTAATCTCCAAAATACACAAGCAGCTCATGCAGCTCAATATCAAAAAAACAACCCAATCCAAAACTGGGCAGAAGACCTACATAGACATTTCTCCAAAGAAGATAAACAGGTTGCCAACAAACACATGAAAGGGTGCTCAGCATCACTAATCATTAGAGAAATGCAAATCAAAACTACAGTGAGGTATCACCTCACACCGGTCAGAATGGCCATCATCAAAAAGTCTATAAACAGTAAATGCTGGCGATGGTGTGGAGAAAAGGGAACCCTCTTGCACTGTTAGTGGGAATGTAAATTGACACAACCACTATGGAGAACAGTATGGAGGTTCCTTAAACTAAAAATAGAACTACCATACAACCCAGCAATCCCACTACTGGGCATGTACCCTGAGAAAACCATAATTCAAAAAGAGTCATGGACCACAATGTTCTTGCAGCACTGTTTACAATAGCCAGGACATGGAAGCAACCTAAGCGTCCATCGACAGACGAATGGATAAAGAAGATGTGACACATATATACAATAGAATATTACTCAGCCATAAAATGAAACAAAATTGTTTGTAATGAGGTGGATGGACCTAGAGTCTGTCATACAGAGTGAAGTAAGTCAGAAAGAGAAAAACAAATACCGTATACTAACACATATATATGGAATCTAAAAAAAAATGGTTCTGATGAACCTAGGGGCAGGACAGGAATAAAGACACAGACGTAGAGAATGGACTTGAGGACACGGGAAGGGGGAAGGGTAAGCTGGGATAAAGTGAGAGAGTAGCATTGACATATATACACTACCAAATGTAAAATAGATAGCTAGTGGGAAGCAGCCGCATAGCACAGGGAGGTCAGCTTGGTGCTTTGTGACCCCATAGAGGGGTGAGATGAGGACGGTCTGAAGGAGACTTAAGGGGGGGGGCGATATGGGGATATACATATGCATATAGCTGATTCAGTTTGTTATACAGTAGAAACTAACACAACATTGTAAAGCAATTATACTCTAATAAAGATGTTAAATAAATAAACTGCTTAAGGTATTGATTTTTCTTCAGTGTTAGTCAAGTTGTATTTGCTTTAATAGGCTGTTGAGTAGTTCTTCTGTATAATCCAGACAATAAATGCATCCAGCTATTTAGCAGGCTTTAGCTCAGTGCTCTTTATATACCATGTTAGGGAGTTTTAATGTCAGTAATGATATCAGAGCATGAATGTATCAACCTCTGATAACCTTTGCCTAAATCTTATTTTCTGAAAGCAAGGGAAACTTGTCCCGGAGGGACTTTGTGGTCATAGAAGTTCTGATTTCCTTGTTTGAAATATCGTTAAAGTTGCCTGCTTTTTTCTTTTGCACTTAAAAAGAAATTTAATTCCCAAAGTTAAAGTACTGCCATTTTCATTAATCGTAAGTTACAGATATATAAGAACATAGAAATTTTTCCTGGAGATGGGTAGGGAACTTAGGTGAAAAGATTGCTTTAATTTCATCTAAAATCTAATACTGATTTTCAAGTCATTGAGTTGAATGTCTTCAGATAAAGATAGAGTTTACATCATCTGTTGATAATGAGTGAGAGCTAAGAATATTAGGAAGTAAGCTAAGAGTAATAGTTTATATTCTAGATTTTGGCTTATATAAAAATGGAGTCCTTTTCTAATGGCTTCTCCCCTTAGTTCTTGATCTAGTCATATTGTAACTATCAAAAAATAATCTTTAAAACATAACTGAGAAAAATCTGAAGAAGATGTAGTTAAGGTTAAGATTTGACAAGTGGTTAGTCAGGGTTCATGGGGAATGCATTAAATTCTCTATATAAACATAATAACACTTTTAGGTGAATCATTTCTTTTAGAAATTTATTTTTTACATGTCTGCAAAAGTGTTTTATTTTAGTACTGTGAAATGAATGGACCATATGCTGGGTCTTGTTGGGGTTTGTGATTTATAGATGTTAAATTTCACACTTTCAAGATGAAGCAGTCTATGTCTGTCAGGTCTTTTTAAAAGAACTTGCCTGTGGGTGGTAATCATCTTATTATTTGACAATTGGGGCAAGAGAAAGGCCAGGCTATTGGTGGAACCCATAGAGCTAGCAGGTCAGCAAATAAGCTTTTTAGTTGCTTGAGCCAAGTTGTACTGTTGGCACTGAAGCGTTGGTCCCACCAGCAGTACTTCCTCAATCAAAAGTGCTATTTTTCCAAGACAGATGCTGGTCGTATGAGAAAAATGAGTGATACTAAGATAATACTCAAAGAATTTGCTCATTGCATATCTACTTTGGATCCAGAATGCATTTATATTTATATATATACACATGCACACACATATATACACATATACATATACACACATATGCATATGTATGCATATATATATATTTTTAACAATCTTTTAAAAAAATTTATTCATTTATTTTGGATGTGCCTGGTCTTAGTTGTGGCATGTGGACTCTTAGTTGCGGCATGCAGACTCTTAGTTGTGGCATGCATGTGGGATCTAGTTCCCTGACCAGAGATCGAACCCAGGCCCCCTGCATTAGAAGCACCGAGTGTTACCCATGGGACCACCAGGGAAGTCCAATGTGCATATATATTTTTAATCGTAGTACTTTCTTGTAGTCTATATAATTTATCTCTAAACCTAGTAGCCAGAGTAATGCCTATGAGTTAAATTAGATTAGCTTGAAACAATCTGCAGGCTCTTCGCACAAGGTTTTGGTGTCAGTTGGAGAATGAGGTGGGGGACTGTGGATATTGTGGAACTCTGTAGAGGGTGGATGGATTTACAATGCATCCACTTACGTGGGTTCTCTCTCTTCTTCCCGTTGAACAACACAAAAGGAATAAATCCATAAGAAATAGGAAAGGAATCCTTAGAGGGCAAGAAATACTGAGGAATTTCTGGAAAATAGTTGGCAGCTGGGGTCAAAGAACACTCATGATATTCCTTCCCATAAAGAGAAGAGGAGGCCGTTGGAGAAATAGGAAGCAGTTTCTTGTCAAACCCCAAACAGTGTGTGAGTTCAGGGTGCACGGGGAGGGAGTGGAGTGGTCAGAGACTGGGATGGAGAATGGTAGAATCTGGGGGGCACTTGCCCCCCTGCTCAGTAAGGAGTTGTTGTTTGATACTTGCTCTCGGGCCAAAAGCATAAGAAGATCTCTCCAACTAAAAGAAACTCTTAGCGGGAGGGGAGCAGGCATAGCAGGTGTTTTTCTTGTAGTGGGGAAGAATTGAAGGGAAAGGAACAGCAGCAGCAAAATAATTCCTGGCTGTCAAAACAGATAGAAAGGGAAAAAGAAAGGCAGCATCCCCAAAGGAAGGAGATACTGCACCTGCAGTTAGGCCTGCCTTATTTGGCAGTTCTGGGGCCCCAGCTTGTCCTCTGCTTCATGCCTTCTAAGTGCCACTCTAGAAGAGTCTATTTTTCAGCCTCCCCCTTGTAGGGAGGGGCCAGCTGTAGAAATGCCTTACACTACTGTGGAGGAAGCCCTCCCCCAGCTGCCTGTACCAAAAGGGATGTGACGTTTAAGGAAAATGAACAGCATGGAAGAAGGACCAAGATGAACACAACAGCTGACTGACCCCAGAGCAAACAGGATAGCTGTGGATCCTCTGTGCTTCCTGTGTATCAACCACAATGCTTGTCAGGGTGGAGCAGAGGATTTGGGGAAGGAGGCCTGCCACACGATCTCCTTTGAGGAGGTGGGTGTGGGAAGTGGAAACTAAACTTCGTACCCCTATGCACTGAGGTTATTTCATTGATTACAGTGAACATTTTAAACTTGAACAAGTTTCTAAAAAATGCGTAGTTTGCTCTTGAGCTTAGGAGAGAGATGATGTTGTGAAGATGACCTGCCAAAGATTCTATTGTCAGAAAAGTTTGCATGATTGATAGTTTTAATAAAAAATCTTGTCAGTCAGAATATACTGAGAGGGCTTCCCTGGTGGCGCAGTGGTTGAGAGTCTGCCTGCCGATGCAGGGAACACGGGTTCGTGCCCCGGTCTGGGAAGATCCCACATGCCGCGGAGCGGCTGGGCCCGTGAGCCATGGCCGCTGAGCCTGCGCGTCCGGAGCCTGTGCTCCGCAACGGGAGAGGCCACAGCAGTGAGAGGCCTGCGTACCGCAAAAAAAAAAAATACTGAGAGTTTTAGTCATAGGAACTGAAAATTTTACCACTATGGGATATAAAAACATTTCCTGTATTTTAGTGATAAACCACAACAAATAGAATGGGTTTTAAATTAGCATCTTGTTGCTACTTATGGATAAGTGAGGAGAATGTGTGATAGACCCTTTTAGATCTCCCTAATTTAGAAAACCAGATGCCATATCTCTAGTTTTGCCTGTTAGTGGGGGAGATACAAAACTTGTACTAAAAATGTCTGAAGTTGTTAATTTTGCTGTGACAGAGGTGATGAGGAAACTTACAAAAAAGGAAGCGGGGGAGTAATGGGTGCCATGGAATTAAACATAAAGCATTAGAAGGGAATGAGTTAAACAAGTGGTCAGGGCAAGGAGGGGGTTAGGGGTTGGGGGGATAAGGGACAATAAAATGCAGGTCTGTGGTGTTTATGTTCCGCTTTTTCTTTGAAAATTAAAAACTTACTACCACCCTGCCCAGGCAGATTCTGTGAGGACTTTACTACCACAGTTTATGATGTACTTGAACATAAACTTTCCTGGAAATCTTTGGCCTCTGAGCTGACCTGTTTTTGAGCTAAGAGTGTAAGGGCTCTGGTACATGCACAGGCCACAGATGCGTCTCTTCAGCTTCTGTGGTCCAGATTGTGTGTGTGTGTGTGTGTGTGTGTGTAACTTAGAAAACCTGTTGATTCCATGCCGTGGTGATGAGCCACAGCCTACACTTGGGAATCACATTCGGCCTTGCCTTCCACATTGGAGAAAACTATTTTCAGGAGACAATTCCTAGGCTTGAAAATAAATAAGCAAGAGGAAAATCATCAGGCTCCAATCAAGTTGTTGATGGACCAGTGTGTGAACAGAGCATCAGATTAAAAAAAAATTACTGATGGGTGGGGATGGAAAGGCAAATGTGTTACGTAGCTGGGCAAGTAATATCTGGCTGTGTCCAAAAGTGGAAAAATCATCGTAAATGCATTACATTATTTTTATTCCTTCCATCTTGCTTGCCATTTGCTTCAAATCATGCTGCTGTTTCTGGAGCTCACTGTGTCGCTCTATTGTACTGCTCAGGGGAGCCCAGGGAGGTTTGGTGATACTTGTGCTTGCCTCCTGCTCTGTCTTGGAAATCACTTGTACAGTGATTTTGTTCTCATCTCCTCCCCACCTCCATCCCCCCCATTTTATTGTGAAAAAAAGCCAGTAAAAACGAGCATCTGGCAAAGAAGCTGTCCTGATTTAAGGAGGAAGTTCCCTGGATTTATGAGCTCCCTTTTCTGCTCAAGTATAAACTGGAGAGAGAATTTGCTGCACAGTTATTCAGGGGTCAGGGGGCCGGGGTGGGGTGAGTTAGGGGCACTGGGATTACTGCTTAGGCCGGAAAAACATTTTGCATCAGCTGAGTGGCTGCTGGCCTGCCAGAATGCTGTTGTTTTCTCTCCTGATTCAGTTTTGGGAAAGGACAGTGGGTGTGAATCGAAAGCTCTTGTCCTCTTGATCATTCACCAGAGTTAAGGCACATGGGCCACAAGAAATTCCAGTTAAGGCACATGGGCCACAAGAAATTCCAGTCTCGTAAATCTCACCTGCTCATCTCTCAAATTTTGCTTTGTTTACCGCCTTTCCTTGAAGTATTTTATCTTCATAATGACTATTAAGAGTGGTTTTAAAAATGAATTCTGTAGTACAACAGAATGATACTGATCTAAAGTACGTATGCCTACTTAATAACTTATATATTATGAAAAGCAAGCCATTGTGTTTTTTTTTTTAATGGAATAGGGACTTAACACTGTTCCTATTGAAGGGGTTTTGGGGATCAGTAGTATAATAAATTCTGGTTTAAGGATGGTCCTGCCTATTTAAGTCATGGTCATTGTGTAACACATCTCTTCATTCTGCCCTCAGAACACTTTCCTTGCTTTAAGTAATTTCTTGTTAGAAAAATCTCTACCTTCAAAAGCAACTGGGATAGATTAAATCGAAGCTCATGGTCAGCCTATAAAAACAGGAACTTCATTTCGGGGAAGATTTTTTTAAGATCACTTGCTAAAATAGAGTATCAGAAATATTTCAGTAATGCTTTTTAGCAAGGAAATTAGTTCAATATTTTTGGCTTTGTCATCTCAGTAATAGATATGCTCTGTTGTCTTTACAGTTTTGGCTTTTATCAGCTGGAGAACAATTTTAGTTTAAGTGCTTTGAAATGACCAATTTTTTCATCCATTTTAATCTAATGCTTTGTAAGTGGGATGCTCAAGTACAGAGTGGAACCAGGAAAATCCTCTTCCCCTTATCTTTCACCCTTTTCCATAATTGTGTTGTCTTAATTAGCTTTGAATCAGACAAGAAACTAGTATTTTAAAAGATCTGGGGTCTTAGCATTTTTGGGGTGTTAATCATCCCTTGTTCCTACTGACACTAAATTTTTCTCAGGACCTAAACAAATCAGATATTGTTCCTTTACTTTATTGAACTTCCTAATTAAAATTTGTTTTGGGCTTCCCTGGTGGCACAGTGGTTGAGAGTCCGCCTGCCCATGCAGGGGACACAGGTTTGTGCCCCGGTCTGGGAGGATCCCACATGCCGCGGAGCGGCTGGGCCCGTGAGTCATGGCCGCTGAGCCTGCGCGTCTGGAGCCTGTGCTCTGCAACGGGAGAGGCCCGTGTACCGCAAAAAAAAAAAAAAAAAAAAGTTTTAACCAAGAAGCAGTTTTCACGGGTTGGTGGTAAAAAGAAAATAGCCGAGACGTTAGTGACTGTTCTATTTTTTTTCTTCCCTATCACATTGTTGTGCAAGATTATTTCATTGCCTCTCTAACAGTTTTCATGAAAACAGAGTCAACAAGAATTCTGTACCTACTACTGCCCAATTTGATAGCAGCCATAATCATGGGTAGCAGAGTCAATGTCTATTTCCTAGCTTTAAAGAATGTATAATCTTGTTAGATTAACAAGAAGTACATTGTGAAGTACTGATTAGATGATTAGAAGCAATTAATGATTAAAATAGGCTTTGTAAGAATAGGTTATAGATGGTATGGTGCAGCCTCTAAGAGCTACAAGAATTTCAAGAAGGCTGAGATTGTTGTGCAATTATGGAAAGTGTTCTGGAGAAAGAGGAAGTTGAGAGTTGGAACTATTTTCTCACTGAACTTGTCCTCATTTTAAATTGAGCATTTGATAGGCTTCCAATTTAATATCTTTTTCCCCTTTTACATAATGCCTGAGAATTCTGAAAATGTTCTTTATAAGGAAAGATAGCAGAGTCTTTTAAAACTCAGCTGTCCTTTCTAGAAGAATGTGTACTGGGGAAAGAAAAGAAACTAAGGTGCTGATAAAATGCATGGTCTCAGTCATTTTTAATTTGGGCGTGTAAGATAGCTGGCAGTCAGAATCTTGAAGTTTTTCTTAGAAAATCATAAATACCCATTTCAGGTATTACCAAATCATTTGGCTTACACAGGTTGCCTGCTTGGTGAGGACACAGGCTTGGTTAAAAACAAAAGGGAATACACATTGTTGATTTATAAGAAAAGAAAGCTAGCTGAAGTTCCTGGTGAATTCTTTTAACCATCTACCGCAGGAACAGATGCAGCACTGGGTAAGTCAGACTGAGGCCCCTGGAAAACGAATGATAGATAAACAAGGGCCAGCCAGTGTGACACAGGAGGAGGGGGGCCATCTTCAGGAAGCTGTGAGCTTTTCCTTTTGTAGGGTGTTTTGTTGGACCAAAATTATAAAGGGCCGTTGACCTCTGTGTTGCTGTACTTCCTAGTTCACTGTCAAGATCTGACCCCAAATAACGTGTCTTTTTAGAAACGAGACAAAGCTGATAAAAAGCAATCAAATACAGGAGCCTGATGGTAAAATAAGGATTATAAACTGCACAAAGTGAGATGGGAGCCAAATTGATAGGGAAACTACCACCATGATAATAATGCTGCAGTGTTTTCGGACCTGATGTGTAATTGCATTTCTCATGTTTCAGTAGTGTTTACATTTGGCTTCAGAAACTCGTGGTATTAAACAAAAACTTCTTAAATTGCTGCTAGCTTCTCTCCTTCTAGAGAGAAAGGATACTAATTTGACCTGAGAATTATCATTTGGGTTTAAGTAACAGTTGTTTTAAAAATGTTAACCTCATTGTGGTGAACGAGTTTTTGTCCAAACAATTGCACGATGATTTCAGAGTGAAATTTGATTCAGAGTGAAAAGTTTTATGAAGTGCGCTTTCTCAAGTCCCTTGGCTCCTGTCAAAGAAAGTCCTAGGTTATCAGCCTGTTAGAACAGTGACGTGGTATGCTTTGGGCTTCTTGGCTCTGAAAACATGATCAGGGCCATATAGATTTTATTTATTGATATTTGACAAATACTTATTGTATACCTATTGTGTTGTAGATAGTGTGTGTGGAACACATGAGTCACTCCTACAAAGTCAGCTCTTTTGTTTTAGCTCAATTTGACTAACAGAAGTAAAAAATTTGTTCTGAGGAATACACGGAACAGTTGGGAATTCTTCACTGGAACACCTTATTTGGCTGTGCTGTCTGCCCACTACTTTTATCATTCTATACAAAGTCTCCTAAGGTAAAGGGGAGTTCAGAGTTCTTTTAGGAAAAGCTTTTATTAAAAGCAGTACTAAGAGACAGCAGGAGAGCCATTCAGGGTTAAAGAATCATTGAGTACCACTGTTGTTCCAGGCAATTCCTTTGATGTAATGGGAACATATCACCTGTAGTTTTATCATGTTCCTGCTCTGTGAAGATCACATTACCAGACAGAGGGACTTTGAAGATTGGTGAGATAGATGTTCATTCCCTAAAAATCTTTACCTCCTAGGTGAAGTGACAGGACAGACACATGCACCCCAATACACACATGTGTATACACAAACACACCTGTAGGCAGCATATACTAAATGTCAGTTGACCAGGATGCTTTGTTTAGTGTTTTAAACTAAAGATTGAGGACTTCCCTGATGGCACAGTGGTTAAGAATCCACCTGCCTATGCAGGGGATAGGGGTTCGAGCCCTGGTCCGGGAAGATCCCACATGCCGCAGAGCAACTAAGCCCGTGTGCCACAACTACTGAGCCTGCGCTTCTAGAGCCCAAGAGCCACAACTACTGAGCCCGCATGCCTAGAGCTGGTGCTCCTCAACAAGAGAAGCCACCGCAACGAGAAGCCTGCACACCACAACAAAGAGTAGCCCCTGCTCGCTGCAACTAGAGAAAGTCCGCACGCAGCAACGAAGACCAAATGCAGTCAAAAATAAATTTAAAAAAATGAATAAATAAAATAAAGATTGACACGGGTAGCTGTTCTGAAGCTATGTTACCTTTGCTCATTAATTTTAGCATCCATTGATTCCTTGTCTGAAACAATTTTTGCTGTGGTGCTTGCCAAGTAGTGATTTTTAAACTTCCATCATACTTCCTTACTTGGAGTTCTACCATGAGGAAGAGCTATTCCTTCTCCCCTCATTATTTATTCAATTATTTATATCAGTACAGACTTGTGGATATTTTTCTATGAGTTATAATCTGTTAGTGTCATTTTTTTTGTGTTGCTCAGATTGTTCCAGATTTGGCCATCAGGAGCCCCTTCAGTTTAGCTCCTGTGTCCTTTTGACATAATCCCATCTTTTTTTTTTTTTTTGCGGTACGCGGGCCTCTCACTGTTGTGGCCTTTCCCGTTGCGGAGCACAGGCTCCGGACGCGCAGGCTCAGCGGCCATGGCTCACGGGCCCAGCCGCTCCGCGGCATATGGGATCTTCCCGGACCGGGGCACGAACCCGTGTCCCCTGCATGGGCAGGTGGACTCTCAACCACTGCGCCACCAGGGAAGCCCAATCCCATCATTTTTTAGGAGCCATTTTTAACTTTGTGACACTTTAAGATGTTCCAGGCTCATCCTGAATTTTTCCTTCTCCAGCCCTGGGATCAGCCATTTCTCCAAGAAGCTCTAGTTCCTTTTATTGGAGAAAGGTATAGTATATAGAAACCAAAATCTGGGTGCTAGGTATGTCCATTTCTATTGAGACATCATTACTTCTAGGCCCTCTCAGCAGATGGAGTTAGGAAATATATATGTATACATATACATGTGTATCTATGTATCATAAACCACAGGGTTCATTCTAGCTTTCCCCTTTATTTGTAACTCCTTTCTCTGAAAGTGAGAAACCCGGCTTTCATTAGCCACAGTATATTTACTTATTTGTACAATCCTAAACTACACATAAAGTAGTTTGAGAATGCTAACATATATTCCTGGGAGAAAAAAATTTACTCGCTAGGATACAATATTTGTGGACAATTTTTTTTTTCAGCATTAGAATATTTAGTCAGATTAGTGTTTTCCAAAGTTATCTGGGTTAGTTCTTCTCTACCCACTTCGGTGGGCTTTTGTTATTCATCTGTAGTACAGTTAGGTTCACTTATTACTGTTTTGATTCCTGCCAAATCCTAGTTGGTTTTAATTATTTATTGTTAGGCTATGTGAAATATTGCCTTAGTTCTAGGAGTTGTAATTATATAAAACGTGTATTCAGAAAGGGTCATTTTCTCCTCATCCCTTCTACCTCTTTCCCATTCCCCCATTCTTTCCCCCCTTTTTCCCACCCTTTCTCTATAGGTAAATAATCTCGTTACTTCCTAGCTTATCCTTCCTGTATATATATATATATATATATATATATATTTTGCACAAATTAGTAGACACATAGGTATTTCCTTATTTCTTTCTTATGTGAAAGGTGATATATTTCCTGGTTTTCTGTTGCTGCACAAAAATTACCATAGACTTAGTGGCTGAAAACCACACAAATTTATTATCTCACAGTTTCCCTGGGTCAGGGGGTTGAACATATCTTAGCTGGGTCCTCTGCTCAGGGTCTCACCAGGCTGGAATCAGCGTGTGGGCCAGGGCCATGAGCTCAGCTGAGGCCTGGGGTCCTCCTCCAGGCTCACTGGTTGTTGACAGAATTCACTTCCTTGTGATTGTGAGACGAAGCCTTCATCTCCTAGAAGCTGCCTACCACTCACTGGCACATGGCCTTCTCTACACATACTGTTGGCCTCTTCAAGTCCAACAGGAGAGTGTCCCTGCAGCTTAGAATATTTCTGTCTACTTTTTTTCTCTCACTGTAGAGTCTAAGGGCTTGGCTGATTAGATCAGAGCCACCTAGGATAACCTCTTTCCACCTTTGCCATATAATGTAGCCTAATCACAGGTGACCTTCTATCGTATTCCTAATTCCTGCTCACACTCTAGAGGAGGAAGTGATAACAGGACATGTGCGCCAGAGAGCAGGCTTCTCAGGGGCTCTCTTAGACTTCTGCCTTGCCAAGCAGCATACAGTAGGTACTCTTGTGCACTTTACATAATATAATGAGATGTTATGGAAAAAGAATTGTTACATGTGCTATGCCTCTCTATGACATGTATTGTCTTTAATTTATTAAAAGATTATTTTTGGTACTTAGGAAGGTCTGAATTTCTGTTCTAGTGGATGCCTTTGTTTTATAAAAAGAAAAAAAAAGTCCTCAGCCACTGGTTTCTTATTTAACTTATATTATCTGGTTTGTCAGCTTTTAATGGTATTCTTTAACTCTTGCCTATCTCCTGTACAACAATCAAGGAACTTAATCTGTTTTCCTCTTTTACTCTCCCTTCCTCCTTTTTTGTTTTTAGTTGTATTGTTTCTATGTTGACACAACATACAGCATTATTACATTAGTCTACCAGATCTGCATTTCATCCTTTGTTTTCAGTTTTGCTGCTGGCATGGTTTTTGTGACTTTTCGTTCTGCATAATTTTTGTAAAATATATGGCTATTCTTATAGCAGGAGTGTTTTCCCCCCTCTTTTTCTTTAAAATCTTGAGAATACTGAGTTTTGGAGATGATTAAAGAAAAAAGTACTGAAAACAGCTAAACTTACCTGAAAGTTCAAAGACTCTACCGTTTATGTGTGTTATCAAAAACATGGCAAATGGTCCCTACTTTAGAAAGAGAAGGAATGGTTCCTTAATCAGCTTAATTAGTGCAGATATTTGGCATCTTTGTAAACATAGAGGCCCTAATGGTGAATATATGGCTTTCTGTAAGGCAATAAGCATGAGGGAAGGGGGACCTTTGGCTATTTATAACCTAAGCAGGATGGGAGGAACCAATGGCATATCTTTAAATAGAAAAAGTGAGAGTTAATAAACAACTTTTCTTCTCCGGGAGCTTGGTAAGCTATGTTTCCTGTTAAGCCTGATTAGGGAGTGAATGTCTGCCCATTGGAGAGTATTAGTGATGATAGTGTAGATCCTAGAGGATCAGTATTCAGGGTGTCCCTTCAAGCTCACTGGAATTCAACAGCTGAAAAGCTGTTGAAGTTCAGGAAAATGAAATGAACAAATGAATGGTCAGAATTTGCACTGATAGGATTTTCTAAATAGTGGTCAGGAATCCTGAAGATGACTGCTTTGAAGCCTGGCCTCCTGGTCTACAGGGCTTTGACTTGCTGTTTTGGAGGATAGCCGAGTGTTTGAAGTGTTGGGGTTCCTGATGTCCAGGACCTTATGTAATACAGCTCTAGAAGTTTTCATAACCATGACTTAGTTAGTAATAACCAAGGCCACCTAAAATCTACATCAAAGAAATCACTAGAATGGAGAGAACTGAGAATACCTAATTTGTGAAAGGATTTCCTGACTTGGTTATAGATCACTTTGGCCCTAATACAGGCTCTTTCAAGGTGTGTGTCTTTTAAACCTGAGTTGGTTCTAGTCTATTTGAGGAAGCTTGGGTGCGAATGAGTTTCTACCAGTGGATGATGGGCAGATTTGGCCATCAGCCCTCCAGGATTGTGATTCTAATAAGATTCTCTTCTGTGGCACAAGCCTAGAAAATGTGTGATTTAGAAGAACATATTGGTGTGAGCATGTATTAGCTAGCAGCATATTGAGTTATAAGTTCTTGTTTTTGTTATTTTGGTAATCTGGCGCTTTTGGTTCTCTTGATACTGGTTCCTGGAGAATTAAGTTGTACTGTGTTACCCCAAACCCAACTCTGGATTGATTACAGAATTCATCTGAGTTTTACTGCTGCTTTCTCTTTTGCACAGTTGGGATAGAATTGTGACCTCTGAAGCAATGTCTAATGTTATTAGAGCTCACACGATGTTAATAAAAGCAGAACAGTAAATCAGACAGTGCTGACCTCAGAGCAGGACCACTTGGGTGGGGAATCTCTGAAGATAACATGTTGTTATAGGCAACACCCAGAGGAAAATTGACAAACTGTGATAACGGGGTCGTTGGATTATTTCTGGCCCACCAAGAGAGCCAGAGTGAGAACTAAATTGTGCTCTCAAATAAACTGAAAGAAATCAGTCTGATGCTCTTTGTATAACACGTCTTTTATCAAAAGGAAAACAGGGCTTCCCTGGTGGTTGAGAGTCCGCCTGCCGATGCAGGGGACACGGGTTCGTGCCCCGGTCCAGGAAGATCCCACATGCCGCGGAGCTGCTGCACCCGTGAGCCATGGCCGCTGAGCCTGTGCGTCTGGAGCGTGTGCTCCGCAACGGGAGAGGCCACAGCAGTGAGAGGCCCACGTACCGGAAAAAAAAAAAAAAAAAAAAGGGAAAACAGATTGTTGTTTTCCCAGCAAAATTGACTTGGGGGATAAACTTTATTGTATTTCCCCTCCTTGTTTCCACTTAGTCCTGAGTACCATCCACCTACTCCCTCACAACCTTTCCTCAGAAACCACCTGAGGTTTGTTCTGCTGAAGAATCAATAGCCGCTGAGTGTTTCAAATAGATCCCGTACCCTCTGCCATACCTCAGGCCCCTAACAATGCCTTAAAACAGGGATGGAAACTCTGCAGGGATAGGGTAGGTTCCTTAAATTGGTAAAACTGCCTGGATTTAAGACAGAGGGGAGTGGTGGCTCCCTGGTAAGCCAGAGAGTAAATGCCCGACCATGGGACCGGCACCACTCAGCGTTAGACTACGCTGGCGAGGCAGGCCAGAGTCGCAGGGCCTTCCAGAGTTTTACAAGAAGGCAGAAATTTGGTTTCTTACATGAAATCTTCCACATCTCGTAACATTTCACAGTTTTAAGAGTTTTGTGGGCGATAAAAACGCCTCTTTAGGTCTGCAGTGCCCCTGCAATCAAACCATGTAGGTAGGTAGTTCCTAATTAGAAGTTCATGGTGTAATATGCTTTCTTAAAGCTAAATTTATTTAACTCAGGACTTTTTTTTTTTTTTTTCTGAGATTTGTATCCTTACTATATTGTTGATGTAAGATTGTAATTGCTTTCATACAATGACTGGGTGGGGGTCTGGGAAGAAGGTAGCTTTTTCCCTACATTCAGTGAAACCTTCCTAAAAGGTAGCTTGGAAAATGTACCTCTGGTTTTTCTAAAAGGCATGGTTTGTAACTTAAAAGCATAAGTCTTTATGAGCTGATATTGAGGGCACCAGGTGGGTTGATGGACACGGTAACCAAGGCTCTGTTCATTTTTTCAAGTTACCTTGAGTGAGCAGCCAGTACAGAGGCTCCAGCCTGAACCACTCAGCTTACTCTGATGCCTGAGAAGTGAAATCCCTAGGCTGTCCAGGGTTTTGAGTGAGAGGGCTTTAGGAATATTTACACAGCAATGAGCAAAGAGCCTGATTTGCGTTTCTGGCTTTAACAAGTTGAATAATCTGTTTCACTCTGTATACATTTGTCTAGCTTTTTTTTTCCCTTTCTCTTTCTTTCTTTTTGAGAGATTAATTATCAAGACTCCATCTAGAAGGAAGATTACCGTGTGGGTCTTATGAATGTGTGTGCTGTACTGTTTGTCTATTGACGTCCTGTCCACCCTGTGATTTAGATATTGGCAGCAAGGTATGGTGTATACTTTGAATGTGATCCAAATGCTCTAGGTCATTTAAATTTCATAAGCTACGGTTTCCCAAAAGAGAAACTGGTAAGTGAGTGTATCATAACAAGTATGGAGAGGAAGGTATAGGATTAGTTTTCACTATTGTATCCCACCATTTAAAAGTAGTCCAGAGGAATTCTAAAATCAGCAAAGGCAACAAAATATTGGTGCCTTAACTTTTTACCTTTTCTTTCTCATACTGAGCTGTGAGGTAAGTTTTTCTTGTGGAGATGAATATTTGGGTTATTTCCCAGGTTTGGAGGAAGGTGGTAGCAGTGAGCATTTTGTTTGAAGTACATGTTTACCTGATTCTCTCTCGCTATTTGAATATGGGATTGTTTCATCCTTGGAGCTCCCACTTGTACAGAGCTCTACTGGAAACCTTACTAGTGAAAACGATTACGATTTACTGAATAATTTTTAATGTACCACTTGTTGTGCATGGATCTAACCTTTATTTTTCACAATGGCCCTGTGAGTAAAGAATACAGGATAGGATGGTCTCCAAAGACAGGAAGAAATACTTCCTTTATTTACAGTGAGGAGAGGGAAGAGGAGGGTACAGCTGTGTGGTAGGTTTGTACATTTCCTAGCAGGAAGTAGAGAGAGTTCTGGTGGAAAGGCATTCATTCATTTCCTTTGTGAGGCATAGCAGGTGAGGCTAGATTGATGAGGGAATGAGGAGAGGGGACAGAGATTTGAAGAGACTGGAAAGGGTTAATGCAGTGTGTATGCAGAGTGAGTTGGTCAGAGAAATGAGGACGGTTGGATGGGCAGTGTTGAGTGTCATTGAGAAGTGGTGGTTGTCACTCTGTAGTAAACAGGTTAACCTGTTGATGATACCCTGTAGCAATGCTGCTTACATACCTGGGTGGGCGGATTTGGTAACCAAGTTTGTCTAGATTTCGGGGTTTGTTAGGTGGCTGTGCTGAGAAGACAGCTAGTGGAGCAAAATACTTTAGTGTGTTATCAAGAATGTTATTTACCTGGACCATAGATTCTCATAAGGAAGGAACTGCAGATAGGAATGAGCTGATGGGGTTCTTTACTAAGGGTCTGCAAATTTGGGGAAAGTATGATAGTATAGAAGGAAAGATCCTTAAAATAAGAGCCAAGATGAGTTTCTACAAATGAGTTTCTACCCTTGCTTCTGGTAGGTGATCTGTTTGTACATTTTTTACAGTGAGGAGCTGTTGGTCCATTTCTGATTTTTACTTCTTTTCCCCTGGTTCTTCCTATCCACATGCAGGGAGACTTCTTAAAAACCTGTCTGTCTCCCTCATAGCTGTTTCTTATTTTATGCTTTTTAAAAATACAAATGCAGGGGAGGGGGAAGGGTGAGTGGGACGAAGTGAGAGAGTGGCATTGACATATATACACTACCAAACAAAGAATAGATAGCTAGTGGGAAGCAGCTGCATAGCACAGGGAGATCAGCTCAGTGCTTTGTGACCACCTAGAGGGGTGGGATAGGAAGGGTGGGAGGGAGACGCAAGAGGGAGGAGATATGGGGACATAGGTATACATAGAGCTGATTCACTTTGTTATACAGCAGAAACTAACACAGCATTGTGAAGCAGTTATACTCCATTGAAGATGTTAAAAAAATATATAAATGCATTCATGCTCAAAACTGTAAAAGAGTAAATGGGCTATGTACTGAATCAAGCCTCTCGGTTATGCACGGAGGCACTTTTTTTTTTTTAATCATATCTTCAAACCTTATGTATATGAGGATTCCCCCAGAGATTTGCAGGCGGTGTGGATTCCTGGGCTTGGATCCCAGGGCTCCTGAGTTGGTACTTCCGGGCTGGGGCCTAGGAATGTGCATATCTGCATGTTCATACCACTGAGGACATTCAGGGAAATGCCCCTGTTATTTACCTTCATCTTAGGCCTTACATGTGGAAAGTACTAAGTTGTAGGGAAAAGCAAGAATGAAACCAGTGAATTAACTTTGTCTTGAAATACTGTCACATTTGAAGCACAGTTCAGCAGAAATGGAGGGAAGATATCTCATGATTATTTCCCTCTATTTAGCTGAAATTATTTGTAGTATTTTTGGCCTGGGTGTTATGGACAGTCAGACATGAGTATGCTTATTCTTTAGGAGTCTGTATTTTACTAAGTCAAATCTTTAGAAGTCTGTATTTTCCTAAGTCAGAAGATTTTTTTTTTTTCACCCTGAGGCATAAGAGGTTTGGTGAGGAGAAAAAAAATCGTTTTGTCTTTCATTTTTAAAGAACAGGAGACAACATGAAAACTTTCCAGTCAGTGAATTTCTTGGGAAGGAAATAAAGTGTTGGTGTATAAGAAGTGTGTTTTTCTGTGAAAAAACAATTAGGATTTGCTTAAGGGCAAGTTGGAGAGTTAGAAGAAAAAAGATTGGTGGAATTAGTGAAAAGATCCAATTGCAGTGAATTGGATAAATAAAGTGAAATATGAAAAACCTTTGAACAAATGAGAATTTAGAATAAATTGCTTTTCTTGGGGTATTTCCTTTAAGTAAAGCCACGTTATTACTTGACTTATTATTATAGATTATTATTATTACAAATCATTAATTATTATTAACAACTTATTAAAAACCTGTGTAGAATGTGCAAAGTGCAGAGCCTGATGAGCTCATCAGTAGGTCTGGCCACTGGAAGTACTGATTCACTGTTTACCCCCAGTGACTTCAGAGTCACAAGACTGCAGGATTAGAAGGAGGATACTAAGGGTCATCTGGTCCCAGCCTGGTCTTTTTACTTCTTTTTTTTTTTTTTTTGGCGGGACGCAGGCCTCTCACTGCCCTGGCCT